>NC_039358.1:121911324-121936886 GCF_003573695.1 Papaver somniferum | reverse complement strand
TTTTTTTTTTTTTTTTTTTTTTTTTGCCATTTAGATATTCATCTAGGCAGTTGAACTGGTTCTGTTTTTTAGATTGCTGCAGGGTCTGCACCTGTCAGAGGAGAGACTGTTGCTAAGCTAAAGGTGGCTATCAATGGTTTTGGACGTATCGGAAGAAATTTCCTCCGATGTTGGCACGGAAGGAAAGACTCACCCCTCGAGGTTGTTGTTCTCAACGACAGCGGTGGTGTGAAGAATGTAAGTAGCAATTGAATTCAGACTGTTCAGTTTTTCCATTTCTCCGTTAAGAGTGGTGGTTAATCCGATCTGTATGAGTTCATGAGGGGGTTCCATTGGTAAGCTAATGAATTTCCATGGATACGCTGCAGGCATCTCACCTTCTCAAATACGATTCCATGCTCGGAACATTCAAGGCAGAGGTGAAAATCGTAGACAACGAACACATCAGTGTTGATGGTAAAATAATCAAAGTTGTCTCAAACAGAGATCCTCTCAAGCTACCATGGGCAGAAATGGGTATTGATATCGTTATCGAGGTATTTATGTTCACCTTTTAAACCTCCACACAATTTAAACACGGTTAAATTATAACATGAGGTCTTAGAAACTGTAACTACTTCAGGGAACTGGAGTGTTTGTGGATGGCCCTGGTGCAGGGAAACACATTCAAGCTGGTGCCAAGAAGGTTATTATAACTGCTCCAGCCAAAGGAGCTGATATCCCAACATACGTCGTTGGAGTGAATGAAGGAGATTACGGCCATGATGTTGCAAATATTGTTAGGTTGGTGTATTTATTTTCTTCTTTCCATTCTAAATTTGGATCTTTTTTGCTTTTGGTTTTGTCCCATTTTATTAAGCTTGTAAACTTCAAAATTCCACAGCAATGCTTCTTGCACCACAAATTGTCTAGCTCCATTCGCCAAGGTTTTGGATGATGAGTTCGGTATTGTTAAGGGAACAATGACCACCACTCACTCTTACACCGGAGACCAGGTAACAGATTTTTATTCTATGAAAGTCATTTTCCATATTTTTGTTGTTGATGTAGGAGATATTTAGCAGGAATTTTTTTTCACTTTAAATATATTTTGACAGAGACTCTTGGATGCATCTCACCGTGATTTGAGGAGAGCAAGAGCTGCTGCCTTGAACATAGTACCAACCAGTACTGGAGCAGCCAAGGCTGTGTCATTAGTCTTACCTCAATTGAAGGGAAAGCTTAACGGCATTGCACTTAGAGTTCCTACTCCTAATGTTTCTGTAGTTGATCTAGTTATTAACGTCGAGAAGAAGGGACTTTCAGCTGAAGATGTCAATGCCGCTTTCAGAAAGGCTGCTGATGGACCAATGAAGGGAATATTGGCAGTGTGCGACTTACCACTTGTGTCAGTTGATTTCCGGTGCAGTGATGTCTCAACTACCATCGACTCATCTTTGACCATGGTCATGGGTGATGATATGGTTAAGGTGGTTGCTTGGTATGATAACGAATGGGGATACAGGTATAATTCTTGTTATTCCTGGTGTATAATTTATTGTATGCCTCAAATAACCACCATAATAGCGTTATATGAACCACGTTAACTAATTGTCTGGAGTATTTCTTTGCAGTCAACGAGTGGTCGATTTGGCACACTTGGTGGCAAGCAAGTGGCCAGGTGTATCAGTTGGAGGAAGTGGTGATCCATTGGAAGATTTCTGCCAGTCAAACCCAGCAGAAGAGGAGTGCAAAGTTTATGAAGCTTAATTCCATTCCTTACTAGTTGTTGTCTGGTTAAGAGTTCTCTGTATTATATCTCACTGAACACACATGTTGTTCATAGAGAGGTTAAGGTTTCCCAGTGTTCTTTTTTTCTCAGGAAATACTTCTTTTGTAATCGAGAAATTTGTCTCAGCTTGATCAGATCAGGAAGAGAATAAATTAACAAAAACAAATGTATCAAATTTGTTGATTATTTGTATAAACAAGATCAGCTTTTCTCGGGATATCACCGGGGAGCAGTGTCCATCCATAGGAAAAGAAATCAGTGTTTACATATGTTTGTCAGAGTTGAAAAAAAAACATCTGAGCACTTTGTTTTTTCTTAGAAAGTCTGTACATTCTGTAAAAAGTATGAATTTTGGTGTGCTCCTTGGTACTGCACATGGAAAGATAGGGGTCGCAGTCATACATGGGGACTTAAAAGCCTTGAAACGTTTTGATACTCAAAGCAGAGATCCTTATGTGCTAACTTTCAGATATGGGTATAAGCAAGAGCCTTTCCTTGGGTTATCATGCAACAGGTAATGAAGTCTGTTAATACAGAATCTGATTGCACTGTCACATGAAGGTTGAATTGTACCATTTCAGTAGCTCACAAAAGTTGCCTAGTTCCAAAATATCTTCCATCAAAAAATTGATTATTATCCCCAAAGAATGCATTGGTTGGTGTATGAGAATTTAGTGAGGTCCATCAAAAAATTGATTATTATCATCCAAAGGCCTTGGACGCCTTGCACCATCTTTTCTTCCAGAACTCTGAGCACGCCTTGCATTCCTCGAGACAGAGAGATAGGGACCTCTAGAAATGTTACAGATGCAACGATGAACTTCATAACAATTAACTTCAGGACTTTAATATGTTGAAATGTTGGTTGCAACTGAAAAAGCTTTTTATTATGCCGAAAACATACATAAGCTGAACCAGACATGGTTACCAACTTAACATTGCCCAAACATCCATGAAACCAATGAGCCTACCTGGACGAAAACTAAGAACAAAAACTAAAGCGCTAGTCTCAAAATTTTGCGAGACAAACGCTGCAAGTATTCAAAAATCAAATGACAAGTACAAAATTGTTCAGCATTATCATCTAGGAGAACTAGTAACAACCCTAGCACCAACTCTATCAAGACTACTAACCACAGCTGAAGCTTTCAAATTCCCCTGCATCATAAATGCTTCCACCATTTTCTTTCCAATTTGCTTTCCCTTCTCTTCACAATCCGTAATCGCTACCGCAGTTGGTCCTGCTCCACTAATCGTGCACCCAAAAGCTCCAGCTTCAATAGCCGCTTTCTTCACGCCAACCATACCAGGGATCAATGGTGCTCGATTTGGTTCAACAATATTATCAGACGATAATGCTAAACCTAATGCTTCCAAATCCCCTTGCAGAATTCCAGCTACTAAAGCACCTGCTTGACTAGAATTCCAAATGTGCTCTTTCATTGTAATCTCAGTTGGCAATACTGCTCTCATTTTCTTAGTTGGAGCTTCAAATTCCGGATTCACAAGAACAAAAAACAAATCCTTGTCACCAGGAAATGGCAACCGCACTAAATTCAATGGACTGTAATTTTGAATGAGAACAAATCCACCCATGATAGCTGGTGCTATATTATCAGCATGATAACCAGAGACTTTGGCTTCAGAATCAAGTCCAGCTAAAACAAGATCTGAAATATCCAATTTCCCCCCGAATAATTCATTCACTGCTATAGCAGCCGCAGCAGCACTAGCAGCACTCGAACCAAGACCACTCCCCAAAGGCAACCCCTTTTCAAGAGACAAAGAAAGACCCACTGATTTGATTCCTAACATTTTCATAACTGAAATTGCTGCGATTCCAGCACAATTCCATAACGGATCCTTACTCAATTTAGAACAACAATTTCCGATTCCATTAATAGACGAAATCTGAATCTCACCTGGCTGTACATTTGGATCAATTGACAGAGTAACATAATCACCAACCCCATCAACTGCACAACCAAGAAAATCAAACCCAGGACCTAAATTTGCTACTGTCGCCGGTGCAAAAGATCTTAAAGAATCAAACACTGGTTGGGGTTCAGATGTGATTTTTAGGGTTTTAAGACTGGTACAACATCTAATCAGACTCTGACAACGATGAATTGGAAGATACTGGTTGTATCTACCCGTTGATGGAGGAAGTGAGACGGGTTTGAATGAGGTTGCCATTAATGATGATAGTCAAAGAGAAAATGAGATAAAAAGATTCACAGAGAGTGTAAGGTGGTGTTAGGGTTTTGTTTTGTTTGATTTGTAGTGGGAATCCACTAGGCTGAGCTCAGGTGACCTAATTTTTAGTGACCTCTCTCTATCACCCACCACTTTGTCTCGTAGTAATGTCAAGGCACATGCAGCCGAGGTACTCTGTAAACGTACATCGGCACTGCATTAACAAATTTATCTTGTCTTGCGGATTAAAATTATTGGAGCCAAAATGTCTTCCTTTTAAGACATTCAGTTCCCTCGTTATAACACTATAAAAATTACAAAATGGGGCTAACTCTTGACATTTTAAACTATTGATTCAACAACCTAAATTAGAACTGAGCGACCGTGCTGATAAAGTTATGTAACACCATTAAAATGGCTGTCTGGGGACATATTCTTTTCAGACCTCATTGAACCGCAAGGTTCATCTTCTCCGTTGCTAGCAAAAGAAGCTTTTCTCTTGGCCTTGTTCTTCACAGCCTCCGCTTTATCATCAACAAATGATAAGAATGTATTAATACGTGCAGCCCCTGAACTACTGCCTTGATTTGAATCGTTAGCGTCAATGTCCGAGGGATGGCGTCGACTGAATTTGCGTAACATCAGGATGAAGTATATAAGGAGAGCCAAGAAACAAGCAATTCCGCATATGAGAAACAGACCCCAAAAGCTCTTAAGATGAAGTTGGTCAGAATCAATCTGTGTGCTCTGTGAACTACAAGCACTTCTGGACAGCCACTTATCATGGATCCTTTGGAGATCGCCATTCTCTGACAGCTTCAAAATGGCTGTTGACATGTCAATAGTTAACGGGGAATCACGTGGAAATGCCTAAAGAAGGAAACAGGAAAAGCACGTTTAGAAAGAAAAGATCAATGAGAGTTAACCCCAAACAACATGATAACACATTGATTGTCGCGGCTCGAAAGTAATATATCAGACTGAACAGATGGGGTACTCATGGTAAAAACAAGTGTGGTTAGAGATTTAGATACTTACAAAACCCCACCCGCTTTTGGTGAATTCTTGGCCTATTACTGAAAATGTGCACTGACTTGAGAGGAAAAGCTCTATGTAAGGTCGTTCATCAACCACAGCAGCGACAGTCCCATTTTGGAGGGCTTGTGCATATACTTCGGGTGACCCAAGAGCAATGAGCCTAGACTCGGGAATATTGAGTTCCTGAATCAAGTAGTTTTCAGCAAATGATCCGACCTGATATCCAATTCGGTCTTTGCTTGTTATCAAGCTTTCAATTCCTTTAATGGATGAAGATAGCTGTTGCACTGTTAGGATTGAAGTCAAACTAGCAGCGTAGCTTGAGTTTATTATCAGAACTACGAAGAGCCATATGATCAGCACCAAACGACCAAGAGTGCTCACTGTGTTTTCCCCTGCGCAGATGTGAAAGTGAGTGCAAGAAATTAACTAATTCCAAATTCAAACATTACAAGCTGTCAGCTAGTCATCAAAGTGGCTTCACTTACTGTGGGCAAAAAATAAAGTTGAGAAGCTAAACCTGCAATTTAAGAACACGGGCATATAAGCATCGTGTCAGTCAAGATTCAAAGTTACGATTAAATAGATTCCATGAGAAACACAAACTTTATACTGAATGCCGTAAATAAATTTATTGTTTCAGCTCATCGATCATTAACAATGAAGGGTTCACTGAACACATCTACTTGTATGCAAGTGTGTATTGTACTCACCATAGAATCGTGACAATTTGCTTCCTAGGCGGGCCACGAAATTCATCATTCATCCTATGCTCCAAAATCCACACAACTGCTCCCACAACAATGAAGAAAGCTGCAGTGACAGCCCACATCTGCGCGCTAAACGGCCGCAAGAAAGCCCAAGCACTTGAATTTGACCTCTTAACCGGAGCCACTACAACAAGTCCTGACTCGATATATGGCTGTGTAAAATCCACAATCTTGGTCCTGTTTGTTACAATTGCAACGTCACCCACAACAGCATCAAAAACCTACAGAGAGCAATATTAGACTACATTAGTAAATTAAACCAACACCCAACTGTATCTTCAATTTCATAGAGGAAACGGAAGCTGTGTTTATATTTTTGGAACTCACGTCTAATGTAATCATATGTACAAGCTCAGAGTAGCTTGGGTTCTTAAGACCATCACCGTAAGGGTTGAACTTATATGGAAGGGCATATGGGAGTAATGCTGCTGCAGCGAGAAATGCATCTATGCAGTATCCCTTCATCATGTCAGTTGTGTCTGGAACTTTAGACACAAATTCTTGATAACTAACTCTATCAGGTACCCCAATTCTCAGTTGTTTCCCATTGTCCGGGAAAACCCATCCCCGAGGCTTTACTGTTGTTTCCCCAGGCCAAATTACACTAAATAGTTTCTGGTTTGTACTTGAACGATTTGGAGGCTTCGAGTAGAGAGTCTCAGGGGGCACAGTAGATAACCCAGAGTAATTTGACCAGTACCCAATCTGTCGAAACCCAGTTCCAATAACATTGATCACATCGAATGCAGGACGTACGACTGACCTATCTGGATTAAATTGAAGAGGACCTGTCAAACCTGTCATATTAGTCTGCAGTATATTTTCCAGGAACTGCTTTCCTTCATCAAAAATACTCATAGCTTCAAGGTGTAGAGCCCCTCCTCTGAAATTATTTAACCTTGAATCATTAGAGAAAGAAATTTTTCCGCCCTGCTCGAAAAACTTATCAAGGGCATGTGCGATCATCCATACAGTATCGTAAGCGTATAAACCATAGGGGTTCAAATCAATGGAGCCGCCGCTAAGCTGCTTCCATCTAGAGATAAAACGCCTTTTCCTTTTTGAATCCGGAGTGTGCGGCCGGAATGTAAGAACACCTTGCACTGTATTCGCAGTTGCAGCAGAAAGAGGAGATTTTGAATCCAAAACCGTTGAGAGCCAAGTGGTAGTGATCCAAACATATCCACTGTCCATCATGTGAAGATTCTTAGCTACATTAAATACCATGAGACCTGAGATAGCGTAAGTATGTAAAACAATTATCCGTGATTCCATCAATGCAAGCTTAACCAATACATCTGTAATTTGATCCCGGTTTGCATCTGTGTAATTTGGAGGAAGTGCTGCTTTATAAGCAATTCTACAACGGCGTTCTGCAAGTTTATCGCCTAATGCAGCAATACCATTCCGTCCTTGATCATCATCAGTGAATACCGCAATTACCTCTCTCCAACCATAATATTTAACCAGATCAGCAACTGCTGTCATCTGGAAAAGATCGGATGGGGCTGTCTGAACAAAGAAGGGGTACTGAAGCGCATTGAGGGTGGGATCCAAAGCAGTGAAAGACAACATAGGAACTCAGAGTTCATTTACAAGATGTGAGAGAACATGCGCCATTCCAGAATTTTGTGGGCCAATTATTGCCACTATATCCTTCTCCATGAATTGCAAAGCTGTGATAACGAATGGAACTCAGATCAAAACTCTCTCTAGGTAATACAGCATTGCACTAGGATCAAGGCATAACTAGTTGAATAAATGAAAAAAGTTAAAGTCTTATAGCTGTGGAAATTTCGTAGCAATCCAAAGTGTTTTGGGTACAATCACAATGCACAGACTATGAGCAAATACTGCGTTGAACAATAGAGAGATGTTGAGAGTAACAATACCTCCAATAAGGCTAAGAAATCCACTGGTGTTGGAGTCATGCAAAGTAAGAACTAATTTGCTTCCACGTAGTACTCTTGGGTCAGAATTAACGTCTCGAACAGCTGCTTCCATGGCAATCTCCGCAACTTTTCCATTAATGATACCAACGGCATACATAGCCCCGATATTTACAACGGCAGGTCTGGCACCCCCATTTGCCAAAACCCCAAATTGAAGAACTATCAATAGCAGTAAAAACCAAGACATTTTCATGGTATCACAATACAATGAGAGATGTATTAATATTTCACACCCATTCTTAGCTGATTTTGAGACTGATGCAAGGAAGTCAAAGTCTGAAATCGAATTGATGAAAATATGATTAATAGGCACCCTAGAAGCAACTCAATTTTAGCATAACTCAGTACAGAAATAGATACCAACACTCCAATTTAATGAAAGAACAGTAATTTCAGAATCCTTTAACAAAATAAATTGTTTAGGAGCGAAAGGAATAAACACAAAATAAATGGAAACCCACAAGCAGTAAAAATGAAGTAAACACAAAACTATGTCATACTAAAAGACTAGAACAAGAAATAAGAACACCTAAATTATACTGTAGAAGAGAAACAAGTAGGGATCATAAAAGGTTACCATAAAGATGAGAAAGTCATAGCGGAATCTCAGGTAGCACAACTATTGATACAATCTCCCACTTTGTTCAGACATTTATGATAAATATGTAGAACAGGAAGAAGAAGAAGAAAGTGAGTGTAACAAAGATATCAGCAACACAAAGAATATAGATGAACCACAACCCCAATGGAAAGAAAAAGGTCTGAGTTTTCACATGAAAGAATAAGACTTTGAGTGAGAGAATCACAGCCCACTAGTTAAGTAGAACAGTGGAGAAGAATCCTCACTTTGAAAACAATATTATAAAAATTAAAAGTAATGGTTGATGAAAGCAAAGAAGAAACCAATCAATTCGAGCAGTCAATTGACTGGTTTGAGATATTTTGATTACTTCTTCTACCTTTTTCCACTCATCAAGTGTGTGTAGTGGTGGTGGGAGCTGGAAGTTTGTTTCAAGTTCTTTCAGTTTCCACCCAAACAAAAGAAAAGTGCCTTCATGTCACCAAAAATGAAAAGTTAGTTTTCTATTTCTCTTTTTATCTCTGTAATTAGAGGAAGCATCAATCAATAAATAGCTCATATTAACTCATTGAATAGCATCACAAAAGAAAATACAGCTAAACCCCAAGCTAAGCTTCTGGACTGCTCTCTTTTAAGTTATCTTTCTAAATTTCAGAATCTTAGTATAAGTATTAAAAAAAAAAAATTAAAGAAAAAAAAATATTAAAAAAGAAAAATGTGATGATACCTCCAGAGAGGTATTCTATATGCTCAGCAGTCCAATTTGTATTATTGCCTTTATTAATCGGCATGTTGGTGAAAGAAGGTACACGCAGGACTGTACTACTGCTGCATAATCTAACATTTCGAAATCAGTAAAATCGATTCTCTAGCTTTTACTGCGTCTATCAAAAGTTTGGAATCTACTGCTCTCTTTTTTAACAGCAACTACTAGACCTCGTTGTGGGTCCTGAAACGCAAATAGATGTGGAAAGATACTTGTCTTTGCGCGGCTCATTTCATTTTCACGTCGATGGTCCATATGAAACGCAGACGAAGCTTCGTGTGGATAAGAAACGGGAACCCACCACAAGAGGTCTTGTCATGGATATTCCTTTAGGTAGCTCACTAGCTCTTGGTAAAATGAAAAGTTGGTTTATATCCCTCACAGCATCAGTGCAAAAGAGTTGCTTTAATTGGACTATCAACAATACATGGATTGGGCACAATTTAGGAGACTTAAGGGTACACCCAATGGACGCATATATGTAGTTATCGTAATGATCATGCAGATAATCACACAGGGATAACATGATAAGAGTGGTCCTGCAGAAATTATAAGCCAAAATGAATAACACATGTAAAAAAGGTTTTTATACACTAATCTGTGACCACACAAGGCACTGCCAATGAATGTAGAATAGAGTTGGTTCCACAAGAAAATTTGATTCGCTGGGACAGTTTTTGTATCATAAAGTACAAAAGAATAGCTCCCCAAAACCGAATAATGTGATATACTACGATTCATTCCTCTCCAGAACTTACTTTGACACAATTAATCTATGAATTATACAGCTAACCTGATTACAGGTAGCTTACTATCGTTTAACTACAATATCTCTATTTCTCTTCTCTCTGGATTTCTACCTGATTCTTCTCGGTTCTCTTCGTTGCATACTGATATATCCGATGGTTGCCTCTTCGACCGGTTCCTAAATTGTTCTTCCTTCTCACTGACAAATGATACAAACCTCTGAAAGCTCCTAGACAGCGAACTCGCTTGACCAGTACTAGTAGGAGACGAATCGGGTTCTTCAGGGAGGTGTCGCCTAAACTGCAGTACCAACTGCACAATGTGTATCAAGAGGGCAAGTAAAGTTGCTAGTCCGCAAGAAAGGTAAAGTCCCCAAAAGCTTTTGAAGTGAAGCCGGTCCGATTCGAGTTCAGTGCTATCAGAAGTGCAACTACTTTTTGACAGCCACTTATCATGGATTCTTTCGAGTTCCCCATCCTCCGAGAGCTTAAGGATTGCGGTGGAGAAATCTACAGCTAATGGAGAATCCTTTGGGAAAGCCTGAACATGAATTAAAAAAAGAAATATAAACAAAGACCATTGAATGATTATGCCATTAACTCGACTGCTTTTTAAGAGAGCACGAATAACGGGCATATATGCTTGGATCGATACTTACAAATCCCCACCCGCTTTTGGTAAATTCTTCTCCCACAATTCTGAATTTGCAATGGCTTGAGAGGAAGAGGTCTACATACGGGCGTTCGTCAACCAAGGCAGCGATTCCTCCATTTTTAGGACCACGTTCGAGTGCACTAGCAAATTCATCCGGTGAGCCAAGAGGGACGAGTCTAGATCTGGAAATGCCGAGCTCCTTGCTCAGATAATGTTCAGTAAAAGACCCTACTTGGAAACCAATAGGCTCATTACTTCTCATCAAACTATTAATCCCCTTTATAGGTGAAGATAGATGTTGCACAGTGAGGATTGAGGTCAGACTAGCCGTGTAGCTTGAGTTTATAATAAGAACCACAAAGAGCCATATGATTACTACTAAGCGAGGGTGCTAAGTGTGTTTTGTCCTGCAAATGACACCAAATATTGAATCTGGTGAAATTCTAAATTGCTATGAAACCCATATATGATTAGCATTCATTCACTTACGGTGTGCAAAGAATAAAGTTGAGAAGCTAAACCTGCAAGTGAAGAGAACAAGAATGATCAGAGAATCCATAGATGCTTTTTTTTTCATTTAAACTGTGCATAATCCTTATCTCAAATTCAAAGAGTTAAAAATGAATGTCAATGAACATGAACTAGAAACTCACCACACTATGGTAATTACTTGATTTCTAGGAGGGCCCCTGAACTCATTATTCATTCTATGCTCTAGGATCCACACAACCACTCCTACGAAAAGAAAAAAACCAGCAAAAATGCACCACATTTGCGGAGTAAATGGTCTTAGGAAAGCCCAGCCCCCCGTGCTCAACTTTCTAACCGGGGCTACTACATATAGGCCAGACTCAATAAACGGCTGAGTGAAATCCACAATCTGAGTCCGGTTAGTGACAATTGCGATGTCACCAACTACACCATCGAATACCTATAACCAAAACAAGAGAATTAGCAGAAATATAAGCAATTGTAACTCCTGGGAATTTGCAGAAGTATAAGCAATTATAACTAAGGTTTTAGGTAGACTTATACAAAAATGCTTCCGACTCTGTACTCACATCTGTGGTGATCAAACCCACTAGCTCATTGTAACTAGGATTTTTAAGACCATCTCCATAAGGAATGAATTTATATTGCACAGCATAAGGTAACAAGTTGACAGCTGCAGTGAACACATCTACGCAGAGTCCCTTCACCACATCAGTTTTACTCACTTGTGTGACAAACTCCCTAAAGCTAACCCGACGGGGAACTCCTATTCTCAAGTGCTTTCCGTTGTTCACAGCAACCCATCCACGAGGCTTTACTGTTATATCTCCAGGCCATATGACACTATATAGTTGTTGGTCAGCACTAAAACGATTAGCAGGCTTTCCATACAGAGTCTCAGGAGGCACGACAGACAGGCCAGAATAGTTACACCAGTAGCCAATCCGTCGAAATCCAGTTCCAATTATATTAATTACATCGTAAGCAGGATTGACTAGAGATTGGTCTGGATTAAACTGGACATGACCTGTTAGACCCAGTAAGCTGGATTGCAATATACTGTTGAGCAAAAGCTTCCCCCCTGAAAATATGCTCATCGCTTCGAGTTGAAGACGCCCTCCGCCACTATTACATAATCTCGAATCATTAGAAAATGAAATGTTTCCACCGTCAATAAAAAATCTGTTAATTGCATGAGCAATTAGCCAAACAGTATCATATGCATACATCCCATAAGAGTTTAATCCTAAAGATCCACCACTCAAATTTTTCCATCGACTATAGAACTCTCTCTTTCTTTCTGAATCAGGTATGTGCTGGCGTAGTACAAGAACTCCTTGCATAGTATCCATGGTAGCTGAGGGAAGTGGCCAAGACGAATCCAGAACAGAAGAAAGCCAATCAGTAGCTATCCACACATAACCATTTCCCATCATTCCAAGAGATTGTGCCATTGCGAAAATCTTGAGACCCAAATCAGTATTCACATGTAAGAGAACAACCCTAGACTCTACCGCTGCTACCTTCACGAGCAAATCTAGCATCTCACTGCGACTAACTCCAGTAACTGGGGGAATCCCCACTTTGTAAGAAATCCTACAACGTTTTTGTGCAAGCTGGTCTCCTAATGCAGCTATACCATTCCTCCCAAAATTATCGTCAATGTAAACTGCAATTACGTCCCTCCAACCATAGTAATCAACTATATCAGCAACTGCGGCCATCTGATACAAATCACTCTGAGTTGCCCTCACAAAAAAAGGAAACTGAATTGAAGAGAGAGTCGGGTCTGTGGCGGCAAATGATACTAATGGAACTTGGAGTTCGTTCGAAACTTGTGATATTACATGGGCAATTACAGATGATTGAGGCCCGATAATGGCCACACTATCTGTCTCCATGAATTGCAACGCTGTAGTCAATGATGAAAATAAAAAGAGAAGCTTTACAGGTTATTCAAGCATTACTACTGGTAATTCGATAAACTTCAGAAGTAAAAATTAGTAATGCACCTTTAGCAATACCAATAAATCCACTGCATTTTGTATCTTGCATCGTGATAGCCAATCTCGTTCCACCAAGAACAGAAGAATCGGCATTCACATCTTCAATTGCTGCTTCAATCGCAATCTTCGCAACTCTACCTATGGTAGAGTTGAAAGTGAAAAGAGCTCCGATATTCACAACATCCGGTCTGGAAGAAGCCTTATTACTAACCCCATTCGACAAAATAACGAAGTTGAGTACCAGTAACAAAGCAAACCAGAGCAGTCTCATTGGGTGTCACCTCTCAAAATTCTAGTTACCTCCCTCTGTTTGCAAAACCAATCAGAAACCCACAAAATCAGTTGGTAAATTTCAATAGAACCCTAGTCACTAATAAGACCCTAGCTGCACAAGACATCCAAAATGAAAATAGGAAAAAGAAACCATTTGAGTTATCTTTAAAACAAGTGTTAAGGTACTTCCAGCTCAAAATAGTGAAGACCCGGATTTATAAGTTACCCCATTAACAGAAACCAAATAAATACCTAAAATTTCTTCTTATACACTGAAAATGAATTATCTTTTAGAAAACAAATAGTGAAGGTTGCAGAGATACCCGAATATGAAGAGATGAAATTGCAGAAAAGAATAACATTAAAAGGAAGTTCTTTACAGTTGCAGGAGAATCGCATTACTAAAGAGAAGAGTAAAGAGTACAGACATGAGAGTTTTACTAGTACTGAGAAAAAGACAGTAATTACTCACTTTATTATTGTTGCCAATGCCGTCTAATATTTGGATTTCGATATGATGAGGACTCTTCACACATCTTCTTCCCATGATGGAGATGATGATGGTAACGTTTGAGAAGTTTCAATTTTGCTGAGTTCACACAGTATATGCAAAATAGGTTAATCTGCAAAGATTTTTGTTAAGTAGGGATTAGTAGCAGACAAAAGAAAAACAGAGAATATTAAAAAACAAAACTAGTCGTAAAAATCCAAGGTGACCAAATTTGTGGTACAAAAACCCCACTCAAATGTTGGGATCCATTAAAACTCCATCGTAAACAAAATTGATACAAAAACCTAAATTTTTAAAAATTGATACAAAAACCCTAAATTCAAATGTTGGTTTCATCAAATTTTATGACGAAACCAAAATAAAATTTGATGAAACCAAAATAAAATTTGATGAAACCAACATTTAAATTTGGGGTTTTTGTGTTAATTTTGTTTTGATGGGGTTCTTGTGTTACTTTTGTTTTGATGTGTTTTTTGTGGAAGAATGGTGACACCTCTAGGGTTATAACTCGCGGACCGATCAAAAAAAGATCATTCGAAGCGGGCCCACTATACGTCTTACGTGATTATCATGCACATGTGTTAGTCAAATACTTCTTCTCTTGTAGTGTCCGCTTTGGACATTCAATATTTGCTCGTTATAGGGAGTTATCAAATTTTCACGGGGTAACCAAAAACCAAACTATCTTAATTCGACGGAGCTTATGAAGGTTTGGGTTGGCATTTTGAGTAATGAGCCGGGGGGATTCTTTTTTTTTGATACAAGAAGATAATTTATTTATAGAGAATGGCTGGTTATATTTGGTTTATCCATAAGGATTATGTCTTCAATATCACGAGGAACCACCTCATCATACTCAAAAACAAACATAGTAAGCTTTTTTTTCCAGGAAATCTGCTACACCATTTTTAAATCTCCTAATAAGACTAAAAGACCAACCAGCATGACTTTCCAAAATAAGTTTTATGTCGAGAATTAGCCCATAAGTCCTCCAATGAACATATGAAGTTTGTTCATTGATAGATTTAACTAAAGCCTCATTATCAGACTCAAACACTACTGAAGCTAATCCTTTGCTCACAGCCCAGCACACTGCATCATTCATCGCAAGGCATTTCAGTTGTTTCACCTCATGGTATTCAATCAACCCTCCATAAAAGCGTTTTCCTTTTGCTCCTTTGCAGTCACCTGCAAAATCTCTCATAATTAGACCAACGCCACCCTCAAGAGTTTCCTTGACAAAAGAGGCATCTATGTTGATCTTGTAGCAATCTCTGACTGGGGGTTCCATGCTGATACCTGCAAAACAGAGGGGCTAGAAGACATGTTACCATTATTAAGAGATAAACAATGACTACTAAGATTGAGTATTCCTTCAATAGAGAGATTCCTAGTAGGCTTAACATTTTTGAAAGACAAGGCTACACCTATCTTTCCATATAAACCAGATAGTTATCATCAGGTGGTAAAGCTTTTCCACAATATCACCATTCCCACCTACCTGTTGCTGAGAGGCAGTATCGAACAAACTCAGAATCCAGTTCAATAGATTATCATGCCTAGCCAGAACATTATTCATATTCACATTAATACCTATCCATACAGATTTAGCATAACGAAATTCCATAAAGAGATGATTAGATGTTTTAAAGGGGGAATTACAAAATTTACAATGAAGATCAATATCATTTTTATATCTAGAGACCTTACTTCTAGAGGGAACAATATCTTTCAAACATTTCCAAACAAACAGTTTAACCTTATGTGGGAGCTTAGTTCTCCATAAAGCTATCCACACGGAACTGGGAATTGAATGATTTCCAACAATTGTATTAGTTCTACTATTAAGGATGTTATAGGCACTCTTAACAGAGAAAACTCCTTTTTTATCTGGAGTCCATATGAGTGTATCAACACCCATCTGAGGGACATGCACAGAAAGAATTTTAGAAGTAGTATCAACATGAAAAACATTATTGATCCAAACGGCATTCCAAGTTCTTGTACCAGCTATAAAAAGTCAGAAACTACAATAAGAGATTGAGTGATAGCCAAACCTACAATTGGAATAGGAGGAAAGTCCATCCCAACAACCCAACAGTCTAACCAAATATGGATCTTGGTGCCACATCTAACACACCAAAAATTATGTTTTTTTATAATATATTTGCATTTATGTATACCCTTCCAGATCCAAGAACTCGTGTCACTAATGTTATCTTGATTTAGGAAACTAACATCTCTGAAATATTTATCCTCCATAATTTGAACCCACAGCTCGTCTCTTTCAGTACCGAGCTTCCAAGCCATCTTACAAATAAGAGCTTGGTTAAACAATTCTAGATTTCTAAAGCCAGGGCCACCTAGATCCTTAGATTTGTATAGATTAGACCAAGCAATGAACTTAATACCCTTATTGGCCCTATGACCCCACCAGAAATTCCTCTGGAGCGAATCCAATTTCTTTATGATAGTAGATGGGATTTTAAAATACCCCATTTGATAAGTTGGCAGGGAGTTAAGGACAGATTTAATCATAATATACCTACCAGCCTGGTTTAAAGAAACACTTACCCAATTTTTAAGTCTAGCTTCACAGCATTGGGAAATTGGATCAAAAGACTTTAGTTTAGAGCGACCAAGTAGAAGAGGGGCTCCTAAATATTTTTCAGAATCGTTAACCATAGTCATATCAAGTGTTTTAGCTAGATCAACACAATCTTCAGGACTAAGATTTCCACTAAAATGCACACAAGATTTATTAAAATTTAACAGTTGACCAGAATACTTACCAAAATTATGCAAAATATCCAAAACAAAACTATCGATATGATTCATACTAACATCACCAAAAATGAGGATATCATCTGCAAAAAGTAAATGGGTTATAAGAGGAGCTCTCCTAGTAACTTTCACACTTCTAATGACATCATTTCTCTCAACAAACATAAAACATCTAGATAAAAATTCCATGACAATGATGAAAAGATAAGGAGACAAAGGGTCTCCTTGTCTTAAACCCCTAGAAGGATTAAATTGTTCACATGGGGAGCCATTGAGAAGAACACTAATAATAGTGGTGGACACACACTGAAAAATCAGGTTGCAACACCAAATTCTGGGATCCGTAACAGGCAAGAGTCGTTACTAAAACGGGTTGTAACGGCTCTTACCTGTTGCAAAAGAGGGTATTACAAATTTTCGTAACGGCTTTGTGGCCGTTACGAATTTGGGTTGTAACGGACCTCGTAACAGGTGTGAACCGTTATGAATTTGCCACGTGGTAACAACTACGGGTTGTTACGAATTTTATTTGTAACACCAGTGTCGTAACGCTGGGGATCCGTTACTACGTGGCATTTTGTAACCGCTTAGAACCGTTATTACGTGGCAGATTGTAACAGTTTAGAGCCGTTACGAACTTTTTTGTAACAGGGAAAAAATTACTGCCAGTCAACCTTGACCCGGTCAAAATTGTTCAATATTGACCAATTTTGACCAGGTCAAGGCTGACCGGCAGTAATTTTTTCGCCGGAAATAAGCCAGAATTTCTATTAACCTGCATACACCTTTCTTGCCATCCATCATCCACATTCAACAATCAATTCATATCACATTCAATAATCAATTCATATTACATTCAACCAATTCATGCCAAAAAAGTACACAAATTCTTCAAGTACCAATTTTTTTTGGTTAAGTATCAAACTCTAAGGAAATACATAAAAACTTAGTAAGTTCCAAATTTCTAAGGGAATACATAGAAACTTACTAACTTCCTACATAGAAACTTACAAAACTTGCAACTGCTAATGAACCTTATGACTGCTTTGTTCTCCAGCCTTTCCGATCATAAAGAGCATCATTCAAATAACCTGCGAACACAAAAACTTTAAACTTAGACGTTGAAAGTAAGCAAAAACAAGAAGAGATGACATACAAAAACTGGAGAAGTTATGAATTTCTTGCACAACTATATAAGAGTATGTTCTCTAACTATAAGTATAGAAGGGAATCTAGCAAGTATACAAGTAAAGTACTTACCAGGAAATCTAGCAGGTACACAAGTTGATACCAGCCCCACTGCAGTTCACTTAAAATCTAATGGTAGAACTTGTCCATACTCTAGTCATCTTGTTGTATCTTCACATACTGTGGTCTACTCTGGAAGTCAATACGTGTCCCACACTTCCATGATGTTTTCTGGACCAACAGCAAGTACATAATGCAAATGAAAGGTCTTTAGTAGAAGTATATGTCACTTGCCTTAGCCATATACTCACGACATCGAAGAAATGACCAGTCTCCTACTCCATAACGCACATGTGCACCTTTAAGCTAGAAGAGGCAAAACCAATGTGATCAAACATCTCTGAGGAAGTAACGCCTTAGTCAAAATCAATGTGATGAAAAAATGAGATGTGATCAAACATCTCTGAGGAAGTAACGACTTAGTCAAAATCAAAGATGAATGGCAGAGAATAATGCAAATGAAAAAATGTGTCACTTGCCTTAGTCAATTCCCTTGTTAAAGATGATGTAGAGGCAGAGATCTTGGATGCACCGCCAGGGGCCAAGCAAGGGATGCCATTCATCTTTGTCCCATTGAGCTGGTGTGGATTGACCTAATGTTCGCTTTACCTGAAATTAATGAAACATAAATAAAGTGAAAACTCTAAGAGAAATTAGACATTCTCAAGAGACTTAAACAATTTCCACTACGGAGAAATTCTAGGCAACAATTTTGTGATGATCAGACTAACCCTCCATGTAAATAAAACATTAACCAAAATCAACATACTCTCTTCCTTCACCAGAATCACCACCTCCGTGTTTTAATTTCACCACCACTGCCAAATCATAACCAGAATCACCACCAAAATCATAATCAAAATCTACCGACTGTGAGAACCGTACCTGACATAATAACTTGATGAGTAACATTTAATCTTATAGATACAATGTCATCTCCACTAGTGAATACAATATCAACAACATCTGGATCACCAAAGATCTGGTCATCACAATTCACAAACGGAAAAAAGAATTTGAGAATACATAGAGAGGATAGTGCTGGCTTTGAAGGTGGCAACAAAAACAGGTTGTAAGTCGAGGACTTGCATATAAAGCTGCAAAAGATATGGAGCTACATACATTAGCCTCAGAGGCAGGATTCACGTTCCCATTCACAAAAAAAGCACCGTCAAGAAGAACAATTTGTCCTGTCTTTTTTGCAAAATCGGGATCTTGCTCAATAACCTGTATCGACATGGATATCAAATTAGGAAATATCATAAACAAACTCGCCTAAAGGATCAATGCTTAAATATATACTAACTGACCAAAGCAATATTAGTAAGTGGTCCAAGTGCAACCACGGTAACTTCTCCAGGGTACTGATTTGCTTGTTTGACAAGATAATTGACAGTTGACTGTTCAATTTCCTTTCCTAAAGGTGGAGGAAAGTTTTTGTTCCTGAGACCATCAGTACCATGAACAACATAACTCTAACCTTCTTATTTGTAATTGTTGTTAGAGCATAGCTCGTTCAACCTCGCATGCGTTGCTATCTCAAGCATGTTTGTCAATGTTAGTGATCAAAACTATAAGTCTTGATTTCTAGCCTACATAGCTAAGTCTCGGACTAGGATAGAAAAGTGTAGTTGAGTTCAAGGACTTCATGGCGATTCATCATACAACGACGAAGATCTATACAAGGAACCGTGGAACTTCATCAACAAAAAGGTATGTGGAAACTTGAACTTATCTATCACTCAAAAGTCTATCTCTTCTATCTCCTACTTCTTATGAGAAAAAAGTCGTATGTTATATAGACTAGATCATACACGTTTGACATTTCGAGCTGAACATTCATTGCTTATCTTTTATCTCGAAATCGTGCGTTGGTAAAGCGTTCCGCTTTGATCAAGTTTATCTTCACCTAGTGACGAAAGTCATGAAAAGTTTCAATCACTTTGAGAATTGCTCTGACGTGAATCGGTCTGTGAATAACGGCTACATAGCGTCCCCTGAGAATGTCTCAATGATTGAAATGTGAGTTTAGATTACATAACCATGTATTCCTTGAACCGAAGTTTTCGAACTTTGTTGATCAAGAGAAATCGGGAGGATTGTGGAATTGGCTTGCCAAGTCCGTGAACTGTCGCGACCGAGAATTTCTGCTGGGATTTTCCAAAACTCGTTTGTGTGCTAAGTCCGTAAACTCAGTCCGCGAACCCAGTCCGCGAACTGGCGGAAGTTCTCTTTCCGATAATTTCTGCTGAGTTTGGAAAACTCAACCGATTAACTTAAGTCCGCGAACTTGTTTGTGAAATTAAGAGGTTATGATCTAAAGATGTGCTATGAACATGAAACATTAAATTACTAAGGAATGCTTTATGCAAACCGAGGCTATAATGTTCATGAGCCGATTCAATCGAATCGAATCACCTTTGTTTCAATTGTGTCTTATGTAGTTACATAAGATCTCATAGCAATTGAACAACTCTTTAACTAGTTCATTTGAGTCAATTGAACTAGTTATGGTGAAGAAGAACAAGGTTAATATGAAATGCTCATATGGTTAACCTTTTGGGTTACTATGTTGAACCAACATACACGTACACGTTTGGGCATGGTTTTCACGAACCCAGTAAACGTCTACCAAAATGTGTGTGACAAGCTAAGTTTTCGATCTAACGGTTGAGAAATATTAGCTTGAATCTAAATCAGGTTTTCATCTAACGGTGAATAAGGATTGCTTTGTAATTAAGGCAAAATCCTGATTTGAAGACTATATAAAGGAGACATCTAGCATTGTGCAAAACTAATCCCCACACGTCTGTGTGCTACTAGTGCGCCCACTAGAGTCGATCTCCACTAACCTTTGATTTTCTTCTCTAAAATCAGGTTAACGACTTAAAGACTTCATTGGGATTGTGAAGCCAGACCGATACTACTTTATCGTAGTTGTGTGATCTGATCTTTCATCTTCTATCGTACGAGTACAATCGATTGATTGGATTGATATCGTGAGAGTTCTCCGATAGGAAAGATAAAGAAGTCACAAACATCTTCGTCTCACTGTTTGTGATTCCTCGACAATCCGCTTGTGTAGTCAGGAAGGATTGTAGAGAGGTGATTGATTAATCTAGGTTGTCCTTTGGGAATATAAGACCGGATTATCAATTGGTTCTTGTTACCTTGATTTTATATCTAAAGACGGAACAAAACTTAGGGTTTATCTGTGGGAGACAGATTTATCCTCTTATAGACTTTTCTGTGTGAGAGAGATCTGTTTATTATCAAGTCTGTGATTTTGGGTTACAACAACTCTTGGTTGTGGGTGAGATCATCTAAGGGAATCAAGTGCGAAGTATCCTGCTGGTATCAGAGGCGTAGGAGTACAACTGTACCTTGGATCGGTGGGAGACTGATTGGGGTTCAACTATAGTCCAGTCCGAAGTTAGTTTGCAGTAGGCTAGTGTCTATAGCGGCTTAATTCAGTGTGTATTCAATCTGGACTAGATCCCGGGGGTTTTCTGCATTTGCGGTTTCCTCGTTAACAAAATTTCTGGTGTCTGTGTTATTTCTTTTCCGCATTATATTTTTATATAATTGAAATAATACAGGTTGTGCGTTCGTGATCATCAATTGGAAATCCAACCTTTGGTTGTTGATTGATATTGATCGATCCTTGGATATTGGTCTTTGGTACCGTCCAAGTATTCCTTGTATTTGATAAAGACTCGCTATTGTTTTTAGCTTGAGTAAAAATCAAATCAAGAGAGAGATATTAACTCCTTGAGATACTTTTATCTAGATTGAGTTTGACTGTCTAGTTGATTCTCTAGCAAAGTATTTCGGAGTTAGTCCATACAGATTGCTAAGCGAAATATTGGGTGGTGTTGTTAGACCCCCGCTTTTTCAATTGGTATCAGAGCAGGCAAACACGTTTAAGACCTCATCATTCTGTGTTTGTAGCGATCTGACTCTATGGGCAAGAGTATTATCTCTGATAACGCAACATCAGTCCAGGGTTATTTAGATAAGCCTCAGAGATCTGAAACCTTTGAGAAAAACTCCTCCTCGTCTTCTTCTGTGAAATCTGCATTCAACTGGAAAAAATCTCTTGATAAGCAGTTGGATGATCTTTCAGATGACAGTGATTCAGAAGAAGAACAGAGTTTTGATGAGGAAGTTTCTCAATACATCAAGTTGTTTAATCGTGAATTGAAGGAAACAAAGACAACTGCTTGCTTGAGAAAGTATATGAGTCCTCTCTGTCAAGAAATCAGAAAGTTGAGAAAAAGAACACAGTTTTCTTATCAGAGAGAAATCCTTGGAAACCAAACTCACTGCTGCTCTTAATAAGGTAAAATCACTGGAAGAGAATCTAAATAGGTTCGGTTCTAGATCTACAAAACTGTCTTCCATGCTGGGAGCCTGTAAAGAACATCATGATAAACGTGGTCTGGGATATAAAGGAATAGATGCTCCTAACAGTGGTAAGACTAAGTTTGTTAAAGCTGTTAATATTTCTCCATGTGAAGAACCTGTGTCAGCTTGTAAAAACAAGGAGTCTACTTCTTCTAAAACTGCTCAAAAGAGAACTACTGAACGTAGGTCCTTCAACTGCTATTACTGCGGAAACAAAGGACACTCTGAGCGAAGGTGTCGCCTTCGGATTATGAATGAAAAACTTCACAACATTCTTACTTGGATGTCCAAAGAAGTTGTTAAACCTATATCACAGATTGGAATCATTCCTGGGACATACTGTGATAGGGCTTTTCCTAATTATGTATTCAAACCGAAGGATACCTGCAATGATGGAAGGAAAAACAACAAAAGTGTGACAGGTGCTGTAAATCAGTCTGGAAGGAGAAAAAGGAACAGGAGAAAGAAAAACGAGTCAAGTTCCTCTAATGTTCTCAAAAAGGACTGTGAATCCAAGACTTCCAATTCAGATTTCTTACATGTCAACAATCGAGTCCCTGATCTGAAGATTCACATAAACAGACTGAGACGTAATATCAAGAAAACATGGAATGCTGTTAATCCATGTATTTCTAAATCTTCTCTTGATAATACTTCTTCAACTAAACCAGGTAGTTTGTTAAATACCGATGAAAAGGAAAAAGAAGAAGTAAACAATGATGAGCAAGATGCTCATCCTATTACACCCTGACATGTTCATGTTGCATGTCTTTTTAATTTTTGTCCTGTTAAAAACGGATGTTCTTGATTCTCAGGATTTTTCGTCTTGAGAAAGCTGTCAGGATTGTACAACATTCGTTGTTACTTTATTCTGTTTGCTCCTCAACATCTATTTCTTTTATTTTGGGCTTCCTGGTCTATCATAGGCCCGTTTCTCTAGTACACGCACCAACCCTCACGAATGTCATGTTTCCTAGGGTTTGATGGAATTCCTTATATATATATATATTATGTTCCAAAGGTGCAAAAAAGATTTTCTAAACTTCTTTTTGGTGCACAATGGAGGGAAGCAACAAAGATGATGATGTTGAGCTATGTCCTATTGATATCTCATGCTTTCATGCTCTTGATCATGAAAACGAAGACAAACTGCCAGTTCAGATTTCTTCACAATTGGTAGGAAATCTTCTTGGAGACTTTAAGATCGTTCGCGAACAGCTTGGTATCGCAACACGGAATATAGACTACCTAAAAGACGAACTAAGGAAGGCAACCTAGGAACTCGTTCTTGTTCAATCCTTGGTTGCAGACAGGATTTAGCGTTTCGTCTGATCTTGGTTCTAGTTGTTTACCTAGTATGTCTTCCGTTGTGGATTAGTTGGAAGAATAACT
Organism: Papaver somniferum; assembly: GCF_003573695.1. Taxonomy (NCBI): domain Eukaryota; kingdom Viridiplantae; phylum Streptophyta; class Magnoliopsida; order Ranunculales; family Papaveraceae; genus Papaver; species Papaver somniferum. Next base: position 121,913,299 of record NC_039358.1, on the reverse strand, counting down.
AGTGCTTTGAATAGCGATGATTGTGACTACACATAGCTATTTTTGTTTTCATCCTCTTATGTTATTTTTTAGGTTTATCGGTATTAAATTCTAAAAATATTTGGAGGATGATGTTTATTGCAGTATTTTAATGGTTTGTGATATTGCAATATTTTTATGGGATATGTATTGTTTACGTCCGTGAACCTGAAGGTCACATATTGCAGTCAAAAGTAAAGTCGTTCATGAATCGGTATTCGTATTGATGAAAGGACGAATGGACTTTTGACATATACAAAAGTTAAGCCTATGTAATCATTAATTTGATGGAAAATAGGATAAAATCTTTTGTTCATCAAGGATAAAGTCTATTATGTCGTTATGATGGAAAATAGAATAGATCCTTGTATGTTATCCACGGTATTGATCTTCATTGATCCATTTTATTATGTTTTACCATGAAGGCTCCATTGTGTGTCTTATGTTGAGAACCTTACAACTAAGTCGATTTACCTTGGCTTTGTTGGTTGTTCCATAAGATGTTATATGTCGAGCATTAAGAACTAAATTAATCAACCTGTTTGGTTATTTAGTTTGTACTCCATAAGTTTTCTTTCTTATGTCGAGTACATGTACGGCTAAGGTTGTCATATTCTATGATGAACTTAGCCAGGGTTCCATAAGTTCTTTTATGTTGAGCCCAAAATAAATAATTGATTACTTCGGTGATTAGTTTGGTTATTTGTATTCCAATTAGATTAATTATAGGTTCTCTTGTAATTAATCTAGTTGAGTTTTCATATATTCCACAAGTTCTTGTGTTGAGTATATGAAAGGCTACACTATCATGTTCTTTGGTTAATGTAGTCATATATTCCGTAAGGTTTTCCTTATGTTGAGTATTTGAACGTCAAGTTAGTCATCTCCGTGTGATTGACTTAGTCGTAGCTCCGTGAGTTTACTTATGCTGAGCACTTTCAATTAAATTGATCACTTTTGTGGTTTGATATAGTTGCGTATTCCAATTGAATTAATCATGGGTTTACTTGTGATTAATTTGGTTGAGCTTTGGATATAGAAAATCATTCCTGTGGTTTTTGGTGTCCAATAAAAAATCCTTATTTTCTTTCGAAATTAAGGTCGCTCTTGTTGTTCTCTCGGGAATGACATGAAATGGGGGAGAGTTCTTTTGAACTTGCGCTTAATGGTAATATCTTGCGGGGAGTGCGGCTGTGGAATTTTATAGGGGTTATCTTGTATCTTAAACTCCTTGATGAATGTTGTTAGCCTCGGCTATTAGATTTCATCTAAATTAAGTTGGTATGTATTTTTATTTTGGTCATGAAATGTCTCTTGTGGAAATTTCATTATGATCCCATTCTTGTACCTTTGCCAATTTTATTGACAAAAAGGGGGAGAAATATTGTAGTTCACACTACAAATACATATGGTTTTCGGATCATTGTGTAAGGGGGAGTGGTTTCCATGATCGAGATGGAGTATTGACTAAGGGGGAGTCATACATATCATCGTAGTATTATTGTTAAAGTCGTGATACAATTGGACTTTGATGTTATATAATAATACTATGACACTGTATAATAATGATCGAGAATCTCGATTTCTCTCATTGTTATAGCTACGGATCTTCAACAACGATGGTGCTAAACTTACAACCTTTGGGATCATTGGAGTACTTGGAAGGACGAAGATTTCAAGGAACGTTGAAGATTAGAGTATGGAAAAGGAGCCACTAAAGTTTATCTTTTTTGTATTCCATATGTATTAATAGTTTTTTCACTAAAATTGACAAAGGGGGAGAGTGTTAGAGCATAGCTCAGTCAACCTCGCATGCGTTGCTATCTCAAGCATGTTTGTCAATGTTAGTGATCAAAACTATAAGTCTTGATTTCTAGCCTATATAGCTAAGTCTCGGACTAGGATAGAAAAGTGTAGTTGAGCTCAAGGACTTCATGGCGATTCATCATACAACGAC
>NC_039358.1:121910876-121911314 GCF_003573695.1 Papaver somniferum | reverse complement strand
TGTTTGGTTATTTAGTTTGTACTCCATAAGTTTTCTTTCTTATGTCGAGTACATGTACGGCTAAGGTTGTCATATTCTATGATGAACTTAGCCAGGGTTCCATAAGTTCTTTTATGTTGAGCCCAAAATAAATAATTGATTACTTCGGTGATTAGTTTGGTTATTTGTATTCCAATTAGATTAATTATAGGTTCTCTTGTAATTAATCTAGTTGAGTTTTCATATATTCCACAAGTTCTTGTGTTGAGTATATGAAAGGCTACACTATCATGTTCTTTGGTTAATGTAGTCATATATTCCGTAAGGTTTTCCTTATGTTGAGTATTTGAACGTCAAGTTAGTCATCTCCGTGTGATTGACTTAGTCGTAGCTCCGTGAGTTTACTTATGCTGAGCACTTTCAATTAAATTGATCACTTTTGTGGTTTGATATAGTTGC
>NC_039358.1:121678620-121910866 GCF_003573695.1 Papaver somniferum | reverse complement strand
GTCAACCTCGCATGCGTTGCTATCTCAAGCATGTTTGTCAATGTTAGTGATCAAAACTATAAGTCTTGATTTCTAGCCTATATAGCTAAGTCTCGGACTAGGATAGAAAAGTGTAGTTGAGCTCAAGGACTTCATGGCGATTCATCATACAACGACAAAGATCTATCCAGGAAACCGTGGAACTTCATCAACAAAAAGGTATGTGGAAACTTGAACTTATCTATCACTTAAAAGTCTATCTCTTCTATCTCCTACTTCTTATGAGACAAAAGTTGTATGTTATATAGACTAGACCATACACATTTGACATTTCGAGCTGAGCATTCATTGCTTATCTTTTATATCGAAATCGTGTGTTGATAAAGCGTTTCGCTTTGATCAAGTTTATCTTCACCTAGTGACGAAAGTCATGAAAAGTTTCAATCACTTTGAGAATTGCTCTGACGTGAATCGGTCTGTGAATAACGGATACATAACGTCCTCTGAGAATGTCTCAATGATTGAAATAAGAGTTTAGATTACATAACCATGTATTCCTTGAACCGAAGTTTTCGAACTTTGTTGATCAATAGAAATAGAGAGGATTGTGGAATTGGCTTGCCAAGTCCGCGAACTGTCGGAAGTTCTCGACCGAGAATTTCTGCTGGGATTTTCCAAAACTCGTATGTGTGCTAAGTCCGCAAACTCAGTCCGCAAACCCAGTCCGCGAACTGGCGGAAGTTCTCTTTCCGAGAATTTCTACTGAGTTTGGAAAACTCAACCGATTAACTTAAGTCCGCGAACTTGTTTGTGAACTAAAGATGTGCTTTGAACATGAAACATTAAATTACTAAGGAATGCTTTATGCAAACCGTGGCTATAATGTTCATGAGCCGATTCAATCGAATCAAATCATCTTTGCTTCAATTGTGTCTTGTGTAGTTACATAAGATTTCATAGCAATTGAACAACTCTTTAACTAGTTCATTTGAGTCAATTGAACTAGTTATGGTGAAAAAGAACAAGGTTAATATGAAATGCTCATATGGTTAACCTTTTGGGTTACTATGTTGAACCAACATACACGTACATGTTTGGGCATGGTTTTCACGAACCCAGTAAACGTGTACCAAAATGTGTGTGACAAGCTAAGTTTTCGATCTAACGGTTGAGAAATATTAGCTTGAATCTAAATCAGGTTTTCATCTAACGGTGAATAAGGATTGCTTTGTAACTAAGGCAAAACCCTGATTTGAAGGCTATATAAATGAGACATCTAGCATTGTGCAAAACTAATCCCCACACGTATCTGTGCTACTAGTGCGCCCGCTAGAGTAGATCTCCATTAATCTTTGATATTCTTTTCTAAAATCTGGTTAACGACTTAAAGACTTCATTGGGATTGTGAAACCATACTGATACTACTTTATCGTAGTTGTGTGATCTGATCTTGCATCTTCTATCGTACCAATCGATTGATTGGCTTGAGATCGTGAGATTCTCCGATAGGCAAGATAAAGAAGTCACAAACATCTTCGTCTCACTGTTTGTGATTCCTCGACAATTCGCTTGTGTAGTCAGGAAGGATTGTAGAGAGGTGATTGATTAATCTAGGTTGTTCTTCGGGAATATAAGACCGGATTATCAATTGGTTCTTGTTACCTTGATTTTATATCTAAAGACGGAACAAAACATAGGGTTTATCTGTGGGAGATATATTTATCCTCTTATAGACTTTTCTGTGTGAGACAGATCTGTTTATTATCAAGTCTGTGATTTTGGGTTACATCAACTCTTGGTTGTGGGTGAGATCAGCTAAGGGAATCAAGTGCGCAGTATCCTGCTGGGATCAGAGGCGTAGGAGTACAACTGTACCTCGGATCGGTGGGAGACTGATTGGGGTTCAACTATAGTCCAGTCCGAAGTTAGTTTGCAGTAGGCTAGTGTTTGTAGCGGTTTAATACAGTGTGTATTCAATCTGGACTAGGTCCCGGGGTTTTCTGCATTTGCGGTTTCCTCGTTAACAAAATTTCTGGTGTCTGTGTTATTTGTTTTCCGCATTATATTTTATATAATTGAAATAATACAGGTTGTGCGTTCGTGATCATCAATTGTAAATCCAACCTTTGGTTGTTGATTGATATTGATTGATCCTTGGACATTGGTCTTTGGTACCGTCCAAGTATTCCTTGTATTTGATAAAGACTCGCTATTGTTTTTAGCTTGAGTAAAAATCAAATCAAGAGAGAGATATTAACTCCTTGAGATATTTTTATCTAGATTGAGTCTGACTGTCTAGTTGATTCTCTAGCAAAGTATTTCGGAGTTTTTCCGTACAGATTGCTAAGCGAAATATACAAAAGTTAAGCCTATGTAATCATTAATTTGATGGAAAATAGGATAAAATCTTTTGTTCATCAAGGATAAAGTCTATTATGTCGTTATGATGGAAAATAGAATAGATCCTTGTATGTTATCCACGGTATTGATCTTCATTGATCCATTTTATTATGTTTTACCGTGAAGGCTCCATTGTGTGTCTTATGTTGAGCACCTTACAACTAAGTCGATTTACCTTGGCTTTGTTGGTTGTTCCATAAGATGTTATATGTCGAGCATTAAGAACTGAATTAATCAACTTGTTTGGTTATTTAGTTTGTACTCCATAAGTTTTCTTTCTTATGTCGAGTACATGTACGGCTAAGGTTGTCATATTCTATGATGAACTTAGCCAGGGTTCCATAAGTTCTTTTATGTTGAGCCCAAAATAAATAATTGATTACTTCGGTGATTAGTTTGGTTATTTGTATTCCAATTAGATTAATTATAGGTTCTCTTGTAATTAATCTAGTTGAGTTTTCATATATTCCACAAGTTCTTGTGTTGAGTATATGAAAGGCTACACTATCATGTTCTTTGGTTAATGTAGTCATATATTCCGTAAGGTTTTCCTTATGTTGAGTATTTGAACGTCAAGTTAGTCATCTCCGTGTGATTGACTTAGTCGTAGCTCCGTGAGTTTACTTATGCTGAGCACTTTCAATTAAATTGATCACTTTTGTGGTTTGATATAGTTGCATATTCCAATTGAATTAATCATGGGTTTACTTGTGATTAATTTGGTTGAGCTTCGGATATATAAAATCATTCTTGTGTTGGTGTCCAATAAAAAATCCTTCTTTTCTTTCGAAATTAAGGTCGCTCTTGTTGTTCTCTCGGGAATGACATCAAATGGGGGAGAGTTCTTTTGAACTTGTGCTTAATGGTAATATCTTGCGGGGAGTGCGGATATGGAATTTTATAGGGGTTATCTTGTATCTTAAAACTCCTTGATGAATGTTGTTAGCCTCGGCTATTAGATTGCATCTAAATTAAGTTGGTATGTATTTTTCTTTTGGTCATGAAATGTCTCTTGTGGAAATTTCATTATGATCCCATTCTTGTACCTTTGCCAATTTTATTGACAAAAAAGGGGAGAAATATTGTAGTTCACACTAAAAGTACATATGGTTTTCGGATCATTGTGTAAGGGGGAGTGGTTTCCATGATCGATATGGAGTATTGACTAAGGGGGAGTGATACATATCATCGTAGTATTATTGTTAAAGTAGTATTGATGTTATATAATAATACTATGACACTGTATAATAATGATCGAGAATCTTGATTTCTCTCATTGTTATAGCTACGGATCTTCAACAACGATGGTGCTAAACTTACAACCTTTGGGATCGTTGGAGTACTTGGAAGGACGAAGATTTCAAGGAACGTTGAAGATTAGAGTATGGAAAAGGAGCCACTAAAGTTTATCTTTTTTGTATTCCATTTGTATTAATAGTTTTGTCACTAAAATTGACAAAGGGGGGAGACTGTTAGAGCATAGCTTGGTCAACCTCGCATGCGTTGCTATCTCAAGCATGTTTGTCAATGTTAGTGATCAAAACTATAAGTCTTGATTTCTAGCCTACATAGCTAAGTCTCGGACTAGGATAGAAAAGTGTAGTTGAGCTCAAGGACTTCATGGCGTTTCATCATACAACGACGAAGATCTATACAAGAAACCGTGGAACTTCATCAACAAAAAGGTATGTGGAAACTTGAACTTATCTATCACTTAAAAGTCTATCTATTCTATCTCCTACTTCTTATGAGACAAAAGTTGTATGTTATATAGACTAGACCATACACATTTGGCATTTCGAGCTGAGCATTCATTGCTTATCTTTTATCTCGAAATCGTGTGTTGATAAAGCGTTTCGCTTTGATCAAGTTTATCTTCACCTAGTGACGAAAGTCATGAAAAGTTTCAATCACTTTGAGAATTGCTCTGACGTGAATCGGTCTGTGAATAACGGCTACATAGCGTCCTCTGAGAATGTCTCAATGATTGAAATAAGAGTTTAGATTACATAACCATGTATTCCTTGAACCGAAGTTTTCGAACTTTGTTGATCAAGTGAAATAGAGAGGATTGTGGAATTGGCTTGCCAAGTTCGCGAACTGTCGGAAGTTCTCGACCGAGAATTTCTGCTGGGATTTTCCAAAACTCGTATGTGTGCTAAGACCGCAAACTCAGTCCGCGAACCCAGTCCGTGAACTGGCGGAAGTTCTCTTTCCGAGAATTTCTGCTGAGTTCGGAAAACTCAACCGATTAACTTAAGTCCGCGAACTTGTTTTTGAACTTAAGAGGTTATGATCTAAAGATGTGCTCTGAACATGAAACATTAAATTACTAAGGAATGTTTTATGCAAACCGTGGCTATAATGTTCATGAGCCGATTCAATCGAATCAAATCATCTTTGTTTCAATTGTGTCTTGTGTAGTTACATAAGATTTCATAGCAATTGAAAAACTCTTTAACTAGTTCATTTGAGTCAATTGAACTAGTTATGGTGAAAAAGAACAAGGTTAGTATGAAATGCTCAGATGGTTAACCTTTTGGGTTACTATGTTGAACCAACATACACGTACATGTTTGGGCATGGTTTTCACGAACCCATTAAACGTGTACCAAAATGTGTGTGACAAGCTAAGTTTTCGATCTAACGGTTGAGAAATATTAGCTTGAATCTAAATCAGGTTTTCATCTAACGGTGAATAAGGATTGCTTTGTAACTAAGGCAAAACCCTGATTTGAAGGCTATATAAAGGAGACATCTAGCATTGTGCAAAACTAATCCCCAAACGTCTTTGTGCTACTAGTGCGCCCGCTAGATTCGATCTCCATTAACCTTTGATTTTCTTTTCTAAAATCTGGTTAACGACTTAAAGACTTCATTGGGATTGTGAAACCATACTGATACTACTTTATCGTAGTTGTGTGATCTGATCTTGCATCTTCTATCGTACCAATCGATTGATTGGCTTGAGATCGTGAGAGTTCTCCGGTAGGCAAGATAAAGAAGTCACAAACATCTTCAAATCTCACTGTTTGTGATTCCTCGACAATCCGCTTGTGTAGTCGGGAAGGATTGTAGAGAGGTGATTGATTAATCTAGGTTGTTTTTCGGGAATATAAGACCGGATTATCAATTGGTTCCTGTTACCTTGATTTTATATCTAAAGACGGAACAAAACATAGGGTTTATCTGTGGGAGACATATTTATCCTCTTATAGACTTTTCTGTGTGAGACAGATCTGTTTATTATCAAGTCTGTGATTTTGGGTTACAGCAACTCTTGGTTGTGGGTGAGATCAGCTAAGGGAATCAAGTGCGCAGTATCCTGCTGGGATCAGAGGCGTAGGAGTACAACTGTACCTCGGATCGGTGGGATACTGATTGGGGTTCAACTATAGTCCAGTCTGAAGTTAGTTTGCAGTAGGATAGTGTCTGTAGCGGTTTAATACAGTGTGTATTCAATCTGGACTAGGTCCCGGGGTTTTCTGCATTTGCGGTTTCCTCGTTAACAAAATTTCTGGTGTTTGTGTTATTTCTTTTCCGCATTATATTTTATATAATTGAAATAATACAGGTTGTGCGTTCGTGATCATTAATTGGAAATCCAACCTTTGGTTGTTGATTGATATTGATTGATCCTTGGACATTGGTCTTTGGTACCGTCCAAGTATTCCTTGTATTTGATAAAGACTCGATATTGTTTTTAGAGTAAAAATCAAATCAAGAGAGAGATATTAACTCCTTGAGATATTTTTATCTAGATTGAGTCTGACTGTCTAGTTGATTCTCTATCAAAGTATTTCGGAGTTAGTCCATACAGATTGCTAAGCGAAATATTGGGTGGTGTTTTTAGACCCCCGTTTTTTCAATTGCTCATAATCACCACTATTTCATTACCAACTTCAAGCATCAAAATCTCCTTAATCAATCGACTCATTGCAGTAACCCTCAATACAGCAACACCTCTAGTTTCTCCAGGCATTGAACCACTTAGCACCAGTAACCATCTTCAACCGCATCTCTCACAAACCACCAACAAACCCATATCCTAATTCTAACCAGAAATGAAAGAAAACCCCATCATCTGAGATTTTGAATTCAACACCACAAAAACCATAGTTCAACAACTTCATTTCTCACAACGGATTCAATTTCTTTGTTGTTTCTAAAAATTCACACAAACACTAACTCTCCTTTATAGTAGTCATGGAATTCATGGTTCATAATATCTAAATTATAGCTATCACATATTCACAGTAATGCTTAAATGAACAGATGATAAACACAATCATAATTCACAGAACATAACAGACTTCTATTAGATAAAGAAAGTTTACCTTAAATAAAATTCCTAGAATGAATTACTTGATCTTGATTCCTTGTTTTGCCTCAATTGAGCTTCTGTATCATCACTTTAAACCCTAGCCATCGACCTCATCTTAAATAATTTTCCAAACCCTAACTTTCTCTCTCTGGTTCACCCTAGCCTTTATAACCCGAGTTAATACATCTCCACCATCTCATTCTTCTGTTATTCAATCTACCAATACCTCCTTCAATTTTGCACAAGCTCAATACAAACTCCATAAACCTTAATTTTATTTCTTACTGATTCGTCTTTCTTCAATCAATAAGAACCCTAACCAAAATCAAATTCACACCCTCAGTAACACCTTCCTGATCCATTTACTTCTACAGATTTCTTCTTAATTTATATGAACGATTTCTCAGTCCATGCTTTTGAGAAGAAAAAAAAACGAAGAACAGTGAAAAAGAAGAAGTTGGGAATTGTAAAAACGAAGAACATCGAAGAAGAAGAAGAACAAGAAGAAGAGAAATGAGTTTCTCTTCGACCCTGTTTCTTCTGAGAGATCGAGAGAGATGAAGAGGAACAATGAAAGAGAGGAAGAGGGACGATGAGGCAGAGAGAAAGAGATAAGAGATAGTAATGTGGAGTGGGTATAAAATCTAGGGTTTTAGATGCATCTCGAGAATAGAATAAAGGATAGAGATATCAGTTTGGGCATAGACGGTGCAGATGGAAGGGTAGAAAGCACGCATGTGAATGCCACACACACCAATTCCAAGTGTTACGACCCATGTGTGACCAAGCGTGTGATTGGCACGCCTAAAAAAATTCGTAACGGCTGGACTCTGCTACGAGTTTTTAAAAATTTAGTAACGGCTTTGGCCTGTTACAAATTTTTTGTAACGGGCGTTTGTAACGGGAAATTCGTAACGGCCCATAAGCCGTTACGAATTGCTGTTACGATTCCGGGAATTTGGTGTAGTGTACTAAAACCAAAATTTTCAAGGACTTTAATAAGAAAGTCCCATTCAAGCCTGTCAAATGCCTTTGACATATCAAGTTTTAGAGCCATGGTACCAGAAAATGCCTTCTTACGTTTCATGGTATGAATCATTTCATGAGCAATAATAATATGGTCATGAGTAGCCCTACCTGGAACAAAAGCAGTTTGAAAAGGAGAAATAAGTTTCTTCAATAAAGGCTTAATCCTGTTATATATAATCTTAGACACAATTTTGTAAGAAACATTACAGAGACCTATTGGTCTAAAATCAGATGGCAATTTTAGGATCCTTGGTCTTAGGAATGAGAAAAATGTAAGTTTTGTTCAAGTTTTTAGGCATAAAACCACATTCAAAGAGTTTTTTAACTACATCAATGACATCTCAACCTACCAGATCTCATTGAGTTTGATAGAATCCAGCTTGAAACCCATCAGGACCTGAAGAGCTCCAAGCAGGCATACTCTTCTCAACATTTTCAATTTCATCATCAGTAGGCATTGTAATCAAAAACTCATTATCTACATGAGCAACAATCGCAGGAATAATATCAAACAAATCATCATGTAAGCATGGATTAGAGGTAGTACTAACATTTTTAAAATGTGCAGTGAGAATATTACTAATATCATACCTGTCACTATACCAAATACCAGCACAATCGCAAATAGTATTAATGTTATTAATATGCAGCCTTTTATCACAAAAGAATGAAAAGTATTGTTATCCAAATCAGAAATATTCTTATCCCTAGATTTTAATTTATAAAATTCAGTTTGGATATTGTACCAATTTTCCAAGTCATTAGTAAGAGCTTTCACTCTACTAATTTGTTCACTAGAACTAGAATCATTTTGAGCGTTCTCTAGATGAATCTGGATATTTTTGATGTTCTGATGGATATCACCAAACTCTATGTTGTTCCATTGTGATAAGGTTAGTCTTGCACTTTGTTGTTTAAGCTTAAGTTTAAATGCAGGGCTACCATTCACATTCAAGTTCCAAGCAGAATCCATAGTAGCTCTTAAAGACTCATGATTAATCCAAGTACTGAAGAACTTGAAAGGTCTCCAAAGATTTCTAGGAATATGATTAGTAATCAAGAGAATAGGACAATGATCAGACCCAATAAAATTCAAGTGTAAAAGCTTAGCTTGAGAAAAATTTATAAACCAATCATTATTACCTAGAGCCAAATCAATTTTGGATCTCTTACTTCCTGTGCCACAACTATTATTAGTCCAAGTATAGTCTTTATCTTCAAAACTAATATTCATAATACCTGAATCCCTAACTTTATTATGAACCCAAGAATCAGTGCTATTATTATTTCTATATAAATGAAAATTTAGATCACCTATGACTAACCAAGGCTGAAAAACCTCTTGACTAAGTTCATGCGGAAAATTCCATTGTTTTTTCTTTGGGTCGGAATAGGTTGAACCATACATAAAAGATATCAACATTTCAGGCTTACTAGGGGTCTTGTCTAACAACAGCATGAATGATATTATCAGCAGCCGAAACAATGTCACAACTAATTCCATCCTTTCGCATTAAGATAAGACCACCAGCATAGCCTACCCTATCAATACAGTCATAATTATGATAATGTAAAGATTGGGCAATAGAGATCATCTTATTTTTATCAATTTTAGTTTCACAAAGAAAAATAAAATCATGGTTTTGAGTTTTAGCAAGATTTTGCAACTGTTATTTTGTAAACTTATTAGCAATTCCTTAGACATTCCAAGAAAGAATTTTCATTTTTTGAATTTTAGAATATAAAACAAGAAAGTAATTGAAGTGACTTTAACAGATGTTGATAATACAAAAACTAGTGAACCTGAAGAAAATGCACTAGAACCAAATAATAAAAGATAAACTAAAGGAAAGGTTAAAAGTTGAGAAAGACAAGAGAGGGAGAGCATGCCCCTGTGTAGCCAAATTATACCAACCAAACTGAGATAGTCCCTCAATTAGCACAACCACAAACCGTAGAAATATTTTAAGTGGTGCACCAGAATATCTTGAAAAGAAGAGATGGTGACAAGAATAAAAATTTGTAGGATTGTAATCAAAGAAAGAGATCGGCTTACCTTTGAGTTTTTTCGGGTCATAGGAGCGGAAGATGTGAGGTATATGACTGCCATATATGTGAGAATTTATTTAATTAATTTTAATTTCGCAAATTCAAAACATAAACCAGAATGAATAAACTAATTATTATTGACTTCTAACCAAAGATCAAACAAGCGAAGAGAGAAAACATGCATTTGAAACCAGCTGTACATAAAATTTGAATGGTTCTATTTATATAAAAAGAAAATTAATATATCAGGATAAATCTCTAATTATCCCAGAACCCAGAAGGAAATCACTTAAAACTTAAGGTAGCCCAAATCAAAAATGCAAAATTGCGAACCAATAACACTAACAATTAATATAACAAATCGCTTACTAAGAGACGAAAGCTTTTAGCCTACCAAAGTTAACTCTTATAATCTCCCGAAATAGGTTAGACGAACTAGGATGCTAAGGGTGCTTCAAAAATCACCCAGATCAGACATCACATTTTAAAGATGTTCTTAAGAGACGTAACTGAGCCTTTAACCACCTAAAACCACAGTCAAAGATGTAGGTAACCCCACACAAATCCTAAACAGTCCAGAGACATTTAAATAACTTGGAGACTATCTCATTAACTCCAGAATTCACCAAAAGAAAAGAATGCAGATTCTTTCTATAAGTCAAACTACGCCATCCTCTGAAGCGGAGGACCCATCTCATGTAAAAACAACAATACATAAATTTTAAAAAATTTCATAAAATTTAAGATTGATTCCTTTAAACAAAATGCACATACACTTGTTTCATAAATGCACCAAGCGAAAGACTCAAATTTTCCTCTCTTTTTTTCTTTGAAAGGAACAGGTGCACATAACCTGGACGTCAATAAAAGGCCCCGGGTACTTAAAATAGGTAACCAATGGGAATAAGAGATCCATGTGTTCAACAACACTAAAGAGAGGTTTTAAGACAAAGATAAAAATTATAATGATTTTAATACAAAGGGGTTCACTTGAAGCAGGTTTTAGAAAAGAAAATGGACTTAAAGGAATCAACCATCACTAAATTCAGAAGGAAAAAAACATAAGAGGAAGCAGAAGAACCCAATCTAACAATTGGGATAACACTAATACCATACAATTAGATCAGAACTTTCACCAAACAGGATAAAGGCATCCATAGATAAGCCATCCCCAGTCAAAATTGGGTTACCGGGAACAACTAAATGGATAAAAAGTAAGAAGATTCATTCTTTAGATCAACTCTGCATCCTCCTTAGCCGAATACCCATCTATTCTATGAACAATACTACACAAACTAAGAGATTTCTTCTCTTTTTTTTTAAGAAATTTAAAGGATTTTCTTTTTCTTAAAACAGAGAGCACATAAGAGAAAGACAGAAGAGGATGTATGGGAACCCAATCAAACCAGGAACATGACTAGAAACAATATCAATATCAAACAGATGAATGACAACATATCCAAAGGATAAACTAGAACCAATCATCATTGGGATTTAAACGACTAACAAACTTAAATCCACCTACCCAATCTTCATTGGGGTTCAACAATCAAATTATCGGGAATGGATCATAATCCACACAAATGGCAGGAAAAGAAAGACTAAAGCAATTAGGCAAAAGATGGTTCAAAACTTCAAAACCCCGGTTGTTGTTATATCAATTATAAACAACACCAATCAACAACCTAAAAAAGGGAAGAAAAAACTTAAAACCACAAAAATTGAAAGAAAGACTTTGATCCCATGTTACTGTTGTATCTAATATAACAATACCCACAACAACCTAGATAAGGGGAAAAGAGATTGAGTCAAAACCATAAACAAGAGCAACAATCCGAGAAATACCTGTGTTGATGAGAACCACAACTTGCATTTTTACCCGTACTGAAGAGAGAAATCAAATTAAAGAAATAATAGGATGGAAACAAGTAAAAACCTAAAAATTCATCACATCTTTGTCAATTACAAGACACTCCAATCCTCTCCTCATATCTCATGACTCATTAAATTACCCAAAGGTTAGCTAAGAGATTACTCTTCCATGGCGGAAGAGTAAAAAACTTTTGGTTTTTTCAGAGAGGAGAGAGGGAGATCCTCCAAACTTTGAGAAACATAATTTCTTTCTCTCTTCTAATGGATGAGAAAAGAGAAAGAACTCTTGGGGGGATTTGTGGCATGTTATGTTGAATATATGGACAACTATGTAATATGTGGTACTGAACTGATCTTTTACCTTTTTTTTAGTCCGTTTTTTTTAACTCCCATTCCGATGTTGGCGAGTTTCGAGCTCAGATCGCCGGTATTATCATCCAGCAACTCTAATATACCACAGTGATACTTGCAGTGATGGGATATCGTTGGAAAAAGAAAGAGGAGTTCGTAAGATCGCGGGAAAAGTGACTCCACATTTGTTATATGTAACTGTTAGTGCACTTCTCAGTCGAACTCGCAAGCGTTCCTATCTCAATCTTGTTTGTAAAGTTTAGTTGATCAAAACTATATACTTGATTTCTAGTCTACTTATAGCTATGTCTCGAATTGGGATAGAAGTGTGTAGTTAAGCATTAGACTTCACGGCGTTCAACAATTGAAGAAGAATATCTACTAAAGAGATTGGAAGAACTTCATCAACAAAAGGTATGTGGAGACTAAAACTTATCTATCACTTAGAAGTCTATTCGATTCTATCTTATAAAGAGACTAAGTCGTATAGCTATATAGACTTTTACATTATACACATTTGAAATTTCGAGCCGAGTTTATCTAGTTTATATATTTCTCGAAATACATTTTGGAAGCTTTTTAGCTTTAGCTTAAGTTCATCATCTACTTGACGAGTTTAGTTGTAGACAAGTTATTTGTTGGAAACTAAAATATTAAGTCAAGATGATCATGTGAAAATTACCTTGAACATCTTACATGATTTGGGTAAGACAATCATCTGATGTTAACTTGGGAAGTTTCGTATTGATTGATTAATCATTTGAAAATTACTTAAAGCTAGTGGTATGTGTAAGATTACCATTGTTATCCTCTAAGGATGTTTCAATGATTAAATGAGAGTTTTAGAACTACTACCAGTGTCTGGATATAACACATTATGTGTACCTTGTAAGCAAACTGTGAATACTAGTTCAGGTCCGGAACTCTTGTTTGCGAACTATGTTTGCGAAGGGGTTTAACTGTCAAAGGTTCGGAACTATGGTTTGCGAACACTGTTTGCGAACGTCTAAGACTAGGTAAGTCCGGAACTATGGTTCGCGTACTCTGTTTGTGAACACAGTGGTTAGGTTCTAAAATCGGTAAGTATGAGGTTCATTTGCGAACTAAAGTCCCTCGAACTTTAATGAAATAAGGTATGCGAACTTGTTTTATAAACCGTGGCATTATGTTCATGAATTGGTTCTTCTATAAGTACTTTGTACAACTACAAAACAAACCGAATATGTTTCAAATTGTTCATGAATATTTCTATGAGATAGTGAACATTCGAACAACTCTCTTAAAGCACATTTTGTTAGAGCATAGCTCGGTTGAACTCACCAAGCGTTGGTATGTCAAGATTGGTTATCATATTTTAGTATCAAAACTCATCTAGAGTTTCTTGATTAAATACTAGAGTCAACTTCGTTTAGGTTAGACTAGAAAGTCTAGGAATGTTGAGATATACAAGTATTACTCTGAAGACCTGAAGAATGTGAAGAAGTAACGAAATACAACGACGACATCATCCTTCTACTTGAGGTTAGTAATATTGACCTGAACTGTTTCATTCCTAACGTATCTTTCAAGTCGTGCTATGTTGAAAACATAACTGCGAAACTGTATATACTGTACATATTGTATATAATACCCTAGTGATGAGACATGATCATAATAATATGATCATAGTATTAAGGAATTAGACTAGAAAGTATAACGCTTATCTTTTGAACTTCGTAGATATGACATCAACATAATCTTGTATATAGTGTTATGATTATGTGAATGGGTAATGGCGAAGTACATTCATGAACTTGTTTCGTGAATCGAAAGGGAAATCAATAGGCTTATTGGTACGGCTATTCATTGCATATCTTTGGATGACCAATATGTGTGATTTGGTAGAACCGATCTTACTCGGGTTATGTATCTTGGTATAACCTATCATAATGCCTAGACTTATTATTTGGTATGACCGGTTTTGGTAATTGGTGTAACCGATCCTAAGTAATCATCGTGAGATGGTATGATCGATCCTTGTAATTGGTGTGACCGATCCTAGTAATTGGTGTGGCCGATCATAAGTGTTGTGCGACCGATCCTTGTAATGGGTGTAACCGATCCTAGTGACTGGTGTGACCGATCACAAGTAGATACCATGTATAGATGGAACTGATCCTTGTAATTGGTGTAACCGATCCTAGTGACTGGTGTGACCGATCACAAGTACGTACCATTTAGGTATAACTGATCTGAACCCATGTATGTGACTTGGTAAGACCGATCACAACTAACCATTGTGATTTGGTATGACTAATGGTACTCAAGGTGATCATGTGCCGAAATAAATTAAGAATATTTTAATTAAGGTTTTTGTTTTTATATGCTTTAATTACCAGCAATTAATGTATAGCTCTAGAGAATAAAATTAGTAATGCGCATTTACTAATTGGAGATTATCTATTGAGAGATTTCGGAAATATTTGACAAGCATTTATTGGAATTAGGAAATCTGAATTTGGGTATTCATTGCATATCTTGAGAATATTTTCGGTTTTGGAAACTCCTTGGTGTCCAAAAATCCTTGGTATATAAATACTTAAGTTTTCATTTCTAGCAAACTATCCTAAGAGTCAGGAAAACTGCATTTCTTGTTGTTTCTGGTGGAGACGTCTATTCGGAGAGGAAAGTATCAAAATTAGGTGAAATCTCTTACGACCGCTCGTTCAAAGACTTCTGTGGGATCAATAATCTCTACGAGTACTGTTGGTGGGAAGCGAGATAATTGCAGTGTTATTAGTTTTCCATTTTATTTGATTGACTAACGGTTGTTGAAAATTTGATTGCACCTAGTTTGTTTATGCTTGAGAATCTTCTCTTCTGATATAAGATTCACTCAAACTAGATCAAAGTATCGATGTGATCTTTAGAACTATTGTTAGATCTAAAGACATCTTGTGATAATCCATTAATTGCTAACAGACTCCGTTATGTGGGTGATTGATCACAAGAGATTCAAGTGGTGTTGTGCAGGTTTTGAAGATAAAAGAAGATTTGAAGACGAAGAAGATTTCTTATTAGTTTTCGTATCTTGTGCATTTAGTGCACAAACCCTGATCGGAATCCAACTAGAATCGACTTTTCTTTGATAGATCTGATTGATTAGTTGCGTGAGATCGACATTCTCTATATTTCTCTTTGAGATCTATATT
Source organism: Papaver somniferum (assembly GCF_003573695.1). Lineage (NCBI taxonomy): Eukaryota > Viridiplantae > Streptophyta > Magnoliopsida > Ranunculales > Papaveraceae > Papaver > Papaver somniferum. The sequence goes on along the minus strand of NC_039358.1, from coordinate 121,895,671 downwards.
GATTGAGTGTGAATCTATGCTTGACTATTTCGGTAGTTAAAGTTAGATTGATCTAACCAGACAAAGGAGTCTATTAGATTAAATGGAAGATCCTTTGTCAATGACTCATATATATCTTGTAGCAATATTGATTAGAGTGGTTACCAAACAGATTCTTCCTTTATTGTTTGGAATACGATCCAAAGGACTTGTTATTCACGTGCGTGACTCTAGAAGTCGAAGGCGCGGGGACGCTGAGGGAACTAAGTATTTAGGGGTAGTTTGATTAGTCTCAACTATATGAAGTTGGTATTAGACTTTGTATAGCGGCTTAATTCTGAGAGTATTCAAAACTGGACTAGGTCCCGGGGTTTTTCTGCATTTGCGGTTTCCTCGTTAACAAAATCTTTTTGTGTCATTTACTTTTCTATTCCGCAATTATAATTGTTTTTATTATAATTAAAAGTAAATTAAACTTGTACGTTAACTCCGCAGTACTTGATAATGATCATATAAAGTTTGGTTATTAGCGAACCTATTATCCAGTAACACACTTTGTTGTTGTATTGTATCGATCTTGTATCCATAGTCAATAACACAAGTTATCTTGTTGTTGTATTGTATCGATCACGTATACATATACGATCACACGAAGTGTGAACTGAATTGTCGTATTGTCTCGACTTTGTCCATAGACGACCACATTCGGTAGAGGACTTATAGGTTGAAATAAAAAGATTGTGGTGTATTTGGGTACCCTCGTCCTTTCATTTTTAAATTCATTTGATTATCTATCATGATTGATTGATTATCTATCATGATTGATTGATTATCTATCATGATTGATTGATCATCATATTTGATCTATAAGTGTTAGATGAATATGGCTAAACTATAAGTGTTCATGTGGCTAACTTCGGTTGACTATTATTGAGCCAACGGTTATATACGTTTAGGTAAGGTTCATCCATATCTAAATATAAGTATATTTCATTTGTTTGTATCAAGATAATACCATCTAAAAGTGGAGATTGATTGCTTATTTTCTAAGCAGACTTATCTTGAATCTTAAATCAGGAGTTCATATAACGGTGAATATCAATTGCTTTGTTACTAAGCTATCTTAGCTTTGATTGTAAGCAACCCTAGTTTGAAAAACTATATAAGGGAGAACTCTATCATCTGGGAAACCTAATCCCGACACTCTCGTGTGTCCTAGTTGCAAACTAGAGTTGATTCTCCATTAACCTAGGGTTTTCCAAAACCATTATTAGGTTAACGACTTGAAGACTTCATTTGGGATTTACGAAGCCAGATCCAACTATTTTCTCTGTAGTTGCGTATTCTGATCTTACTTTTTCTATCTTGTTGAGTTTAAACTTCTCTAAGATTTTTTCAAGATTTATCTATGATAGGTAAGATATAAAAAGTAATCACAACATTTCATCGTCTCAGACTCTTATGATTCCACTTTAACTTCTTCTGTTAATCAGTTAGGTTATTGTTGTTAGAGCACTGCTCGGTCGAACTCTAAAACGTTGCTATCGCAAGCTTGTTGTCAAGTTTAGTTGCCAAAACTATAAGTCTTGATTTCTAGTCTACTTATAGCTAAGTCTCGGATTAGGATAGAAAGTGTAGTTGAGCTTAGACTTCACGGCGTTCATCGATCAAAGACGAAAAACTACTAAGGGGAGCTTGTGGAACTTCATCAACAAAAGGTATGTGGAGACTTGAACTCATCTATCACTCAAAATTCTATCTACTCTATCTCATATTTGAGACAAAAGTCGTATAACTATATAGACTTTGATTATACACATTTGATATTTCGAGCTAAGTTTAACTCGCTTACATATTTCTCAACATATGTGTTGGTAAGCTTTCGCTTTAACCAAGTTCATCTTATATTCTTGACCAAATTCAAAAGATGATCATGTGAAAATCACCTGGTAACATCTTACATGATTTTTGTGAGACAGTCATTTGATGTAGACTCAGAATGTTTCGTATTGATCATTCGATCACTTGAAAATTGTTTTAAAGCTAATAGTTTGTGTGAGACATCTATTGTCGTCTTCCGAGAATGATTCAATGATTGAAATGGAGTTTAGAACACTTAACCATGATTGGATAAAGCATAGTATGCGTACTTGCATATATGTAATCCAAGTCCAGGAACCATAATATGCATAACTATGTGCGTACTGGTTGGTTTAGTGAAAGTGCGGGAACCTTGTACGCATACCGGTACGCGTACTTGCGTGAGGTTCAGTTCCGGGAATTTCTGCTGAGTTTGGAAGGTATGCTTACCCGTTCGCATACTGGCGAACCCAAACTTAGACCGGCCACTTAAGTATGCGTACCCGTATGCATACTTGAGTAGGTTATGTTCTAAAATCGGTTTGTTCATGAACTAATACATTTATATAATAAGGAATGCAATCTTTTGCAAATCGTGGCTAAAATATTCATGAATTGATTTATGTGAATCAAAATCGATTTTGCATCAATTGTGTCTCGTATACTTCTATGAGTATATAAACAATTGAACAACTCTAGAACTAGTTATGGTTAAGATGAATATGGTTGATATGAAAGTGTCTGTATGGCTAACTTCGGTTAACTATTGTTGATCCAACAAGGTGCACAGGTTTAGGTACGGTTACTCATATCTAATTGAAGTCACTTTTCATTTGTGTGTAACAAGCTAAGTTTCGATCTAACGGTTGAAATATATTAGCTTGAGTCTAATCATGTTTTCAACTAACGGTGAATATTGAATGCTTTTTTACCAAGGTAGCTTTGATTTCAAACCCTGATTTGAAGACTATACAAGGGAGAACTCTAGCAACTGGGAAACCTGTTAGAGCACTGCTCGGTCGAACTCGCAAGTGTTGCTATCTCAAGATTGTTTGTCAAGTTTAGTTGCCAAAACTATAAGTCTTGATTTCTAGTCTACTTATAGCTAAGTCTCGGATTAGGAAAGTAAGTGTAGTTAAGATTTAGACTCCATGACGTTCATCGAATGAAGACGAAGAAATACTCAATGGAACTTGTGGAACTTCATCAACAAAAGGTATATGGAGACTTGAACTTATATATCACTCAAAAGTCTATCTATTTCATCACTTATTTTGAGACAAAAGTCGTATTGCTATATAGACTTCAATTATACACACTTTTTATTTTGAGCTAAGTTTAACTCACTTATCTATTTCTCGAAAGTCATGTTGATTATTTCAATAACTTGAAAATCGCTTTGATGCTAATAGTTCGTGGATAACAATTATTGTTATACTCTAAGAAAGTTTCAATGATTGAAATGAGAGTTTAGAATAAGTAACCATGTTTGGATATAAGCATAGTGTGTATTCACATTTGTGTATAAATCCAAAACGGGGAACCTAAGTATGCGTACTCGTACGCGTACTGGATGGTTGTTGGAAGTCCGGAATCTAAGTATTGGTACCCGTACGCGTACTGGCCTAACCAAACTTGGTCCGGCTACTTAGGTATGCGTACCTGTTCGCATACTTAAGTAGGTTACTTTCTAAAATCGGTTTGTTCATGAACTAAAACATTTATATAATAAGGAATGCGATCTTTTGCAAACCGTGGCTATGATGTTCATGAATTGATTCGAGTGAATCAAAATCGATTTTGCTTCAATTGTATCTTGTATACTTCTATGAGTTCTAAGCAATTGAAGAACTCTCTAACTAGTTTCATTTGAGTCATTTGAACTAGTTATTGTGAAGATGGATAAGGTTGATATGAAAGTGCTCATATGGCTAACCATTGGTTAACTATTGTTGAACCGACTAAGTGTACACGTTTAGGTACGGTTGACCAAACCTAAATGAAGTTACATCTCATTTGTGTATAACAAGCTAAGTTCGATCTAACGGTTGAAAGATATTAGCTTCAATCTAATCAGGTTTCATCTAACAGTGAATATTGAATGTTTTGTTACCAAGGTAACTTAGATTGCAAACCCTGATTTGAAGACTATATAAAGGAGAACTCTAGAAACTGGAAAACCTAATCCCCACACCTCCTGTGTGATACTAGTTGCATAAGCTAGAGTCCATTCTCCTTTAACCTTAGGTTTTTCACGAAACCCTGTAGGTTAACGACTTAAAGACTCCATTGGGATTGTGAAGCCAGACCCAACTATTTTCTATGTAGTTGCGCGTTCTAATCTTGTTGTTTTCAATCGTGATATAGTACTATCTTCTTTAAGATTTGCTCGAGATTTATTCTCCGATAGGCAAGATTGGAAAGTAGTCACAAACATCTTCGTCTCATCGTTTATGATTCCACAATATCTTGTTTCGTTAATCGATTAAGATTATTGTGAGGTGATTGATAATACTAGGCTGTTCTTCGGGAATATAAGTCTGCTTTATCAAGTGGTTCCTGTTCACCTTGATTTATCAAAAGATGGAACAAAACTCATAGGTTTATCTGTTGGAGACATATTTATCTATACAATAGATTTTTCTGTGTGATACAGATTTGTTTATCAACTCTTTGACTTTGGGTCGTAACAACTCTTAGTTGTGGGTAGGAGTGTAAATTGGGCCGGGCCGGGCAACCCGACCTATTTATTAAATGGGACGGTATAGGGCGGGCCGGAACATCTCTTATCCATGAAATTAAAAGGGCCGGGCGGGCAGGGTTATTTATCTACAGTTAGTACCCATGGCCTACCTAAGCCTGTTTTGTAATATGGGCTCGGGCGGGTAGGGCCGGGAGGGCCTTGAATATTACAAACATATATATATATATATTATACATATATATTGTTAAAAATAAAAAGAAAGTAGTAATAATACACAAGTTTTACTTAAAATTAATAATCAAATACGAAAATTGAGATGGGAATAAGATAAACCAAACTTCCTATAATTTTTCCTGAATTGAATCATCAGAAAAGGAAACTGCCTTAGATTTTGCTCAATATTTTCTCTAAATGGTTAACAAAATTAGACTCCAATGGAATAAAAGTTAAGAAATACATATGAAAACTATGAGGGTTGACTGTATTAAGTATATGTACCAAGTATATTTTAGGATAAAACAAATGAGAACAGTCACTTAGGCTAGGTAAATGGATAACACTGGCGGGCTAACATGGCGGGTAGCATTGACGGGATAATAGGTAGGGTATTGGGCCGGGCAAGAAAATTTGAATTGTGGCCTGTGCCCGCCCTCTTATTTAAATGGTCTAGGTCGGGCCATCCCGTAAAGGGCCACGGTAACCCATGGGCTGTCATGGGACAGGGCGGACGGTACTGGGCCTCGGGCTGCCGGGCAAAATTTACACCCCTAGTTGTGGGTGAGATCAGCTAAGGGATGTAATGAGCGAAATTGTACCTTGATCAGTGTGAGATTGATTAGGGCTCAACTACATTCCAGTCCGAAGTTAACTTGGAGTAGGCTAGTGTCTGTAGCGGCTTAATACAGTGTGGCGTTCAAATCTGGACTAGGTCCCGGGGTTTTTCTGCATTTGCGGTTTCCTCGTTAACAAAACTTTTGGTGCCTGTGTTATTTCTTTTCCGCATTATATTTTGTTATATAATAGAAATATAACAGGTTGTATGTTGAATCGATCAATTAGTAAATCCAACCTTTGGTTGTTGATTGAAATTGTTTCAAGTTATTTCTCTTATATTGAATCGGGTTCGCAAATTCGTATTTGTTTGATTTCGGATTGAATTGAGAAATTGAGATACAACTCTTGGATATACTTTTCTTGAGATTGAGTCTGATTGTCTAGTTGATTCTGTCGAAAGTATACAGGAGTTTGTCCATAAAGATTGCTAAGCGAAATATTGGGTGTGGTTGTTAGACCCCCGCTTTTTCAATTGGTATCAGAGCAGGCAAACACGTTTAAGACCTCATACGTATGTGTTTGTAGCAATCTGACTTTATCGACAATAGTGTTATCTCTGAAAATCGCATCACCAGAAACAAAAGTTCTGTTTCTATGAAATCTATTAAAGAGAAAGATTTTTCAATCTCAAATATAGATGACACTAGTGTTTCAACGAAACAGGCGTGCACTGAAAAGTGTTATCCCGATTACCTTTCAACGAGTCTTACTCCGTTGATGAAAGGGAAGCAGTCGAAGAGACTAAATGATTCTAAATCTTGTTAGAATCGAGGCTGATAGAATCAATCAGTTCAAAAACAATGTCAATGTTCTTCTCGGTATAGTGAAAGATCATGACTCTAAAATAAAGGGTCCTGGCAAGGAATTCGCCGATGTTCGCTCATCACGAACCTTTCTCGAGGCGAATATCAAAAAGGATGCTTTGGAAATTGAATATCTTTTGAGTAAACTCTCTATTCAAGGATGTTCCAAAGAGTCCACTATACCAACTGCTTCTGTCTCAACTGTAACAAATTCAGTTCCAGAAGTAAAATCGGAATCCCTTTCGATTGGAAAAGATGTGCTTGTGTCTTCCTCTAATCAAGGATACTTTGCATCACTCGGAAGGAAGAAATCTCCTAGCAACGGTGGTATGCCTGTTCATTCTAATCACTCACGTGATCATAAAGTGTGTCTCTTTTGCAATTCAAAAGGACATGGTGAATGGAAAAGCAAGTCTAGATTGAATAACAATTCTTTTGTTCATCCACAACACACCTTAGATTTAATACTCCAAGGTGTAACTGACATTCAGATGACTAAACCCATCGGTTTTAGTACTCACCCTGTGAACTCTACCAGGAAAGTCAGTTCTACTTGCTCATCGAATGTGCGGACAAATTGTAACTCTAATTCAATTTGGTCAAGGAGATTTCAGAAAGATCCTCTCAACCTAGTGTTAAGGATGATGTTCAAGATGTGAAAAAGATTAGGAAGAAGAAAAAGCGGAGACGTGAAGGACAACCTTAATCTGATAATTTAAGGATACAAGGATCTTATCAGCAAGCTGCCAAAATCCTCCACACAAATCTCTTCTGGTAAGGATTCTAATTATGTCTCATATTTTGATGACAGTGAGTTTTATGATAATTTTTCACATCAAAAAGGATTCTTTCCTAGAATTGGAAGGAAAAAATACCCAGTCATGAACACCGTTCATTTAATGAGCTTCAAGCTCATACTTGTGCTAATTAAATCACAAGGTTGAATTCCCACTCACAAAAATCCTGGTTGAGTGAGATATGGTCGGGTATACTTATTGGTATTTGATTTCTTATTAGTCTAGCTATCTTCTTATCGTCCATAGCTAAACTATTTTCTCTTGACATCACTGCCTAAGTATTGTCTGTATCTCAAGATGTTTTCCGTTTTCCTTTTTGTTTTAATTTTGAAGAAGTTTTTCGTTGCAACTAAGTTGCCTGCTACTCTTGTGCTCTAAATTGTTTCTTTTTGGAGATATAAAATTTATTGAGCCAAAAATCTAGTAGCAAAAAGTACTGTCAAGTCTTAAGGTATGTTTTTGTTTCGATTTTTATTTTTCTTGGGTTCGGATTGTGTTCGTACGAGTACCCATATCTTACTTGTCACGAAATATCTTTAGAAACCCTAAAAGTTATCTTCCCTATGAAACCATTTAAATACCAAACCTATTGAGTCACGTACACGTACTCTAGATTATTGTTTGTTTGTCAAGAATGTCTTCACTTTCTCGCACTGGTGGTTTTGCAAGAGGTTATCTTGATAAAGGTATTGGTTTCGAGTCAAAAGGGAGGAAGAAAATAACCCTAGTAGAAGATGATCAAAATCCTAAAGCCTCATGCTACTATGCCTATACTCATCAGGATGTTGAGAATGAGGATATGGTTTCTGCTAAAGTGGTTCATGATTTTCTTAAATACTTTGAGGAAGCAAAACTGCAACTCGTTGATACTATGATGGATCTTGATGTGTTGAGAACTGAGTTGAAAAAGGTTAATTCAGACCTTGTTCTCATGAAGACACATGTTAAAGATCTTCTCAATGAGGATATCTACTCTGAAGAAGCAGTGGATGCTGTCAATCACAAGCTTAAAGGACTCAAGACTCATGGAGATTCCGGAAGTGGTCTTTGATTTCAGTTCATGTTCGGATTTGACGGATTATGAGTCTTTCTTTGTTTCTTAGCTTGTCGATTTCTTTTTGTCTAGGAAACTTCTTATGAGAATTTTTTTCTTGTGTTTTAAGAAGGATAACTAGGGTTTGGAATATCCATTATTGTGAGTACACATATCTATTTCTAACGATTTTCATCTTGCAATGTTTTTAGATTTATTTATTTAAATTCTAAAGTTTTTTTTGAAGATGATTTTGCAGTATTAATTTTTATGGTTTTATACATTGCAACTTGTTATGGGATATGTGTGTTTGCGTCTGTGAACTATGATTGTCCCATACATGGTCAAAAGTTAAGTCTTTCAGATGTCATTATGCAAATATTAATAAAAGATTAAATGAACTTTTGACAAACAAAAGTTAAGCCTATTATGTCATTATGCAAATATTAATGGAAGATAGGATGAATTTTTGTTTACAAAGATTAAGTCTATTATATGTGTCTATGAAAATAGTGATAAAAGATAGAATGATTCTTTGTTTATTCCGCAGTATTGGTCCTTCCCTGATCCACATCTTTGTGTAAATACTGTGCGGCTCCGTAAGTTTCTTATGTTGAGCATTTCCGATTAAATTAATCATGAGTTCTCTTGTGGTTAATTTGGTTGAGTATTTTGGATACAAAATTCATGTTTCGTGAGATTTGTTAATGTCCAAAGAAATCCTTCTTTTCTTGTGAAAGTAAGGTCACTCTTGCTGTTCTTTCGGGAATGACATTTTATGGGAGAGATTTCTTATTTGAACTTGTGCTTAATTGCCATATCTTTGTGGGGAGTGCGGTTGTGGAATATTGTAGGGGTTATCTTATATCTTTATAAACTCCTTGATGAATCTATTTAGCCTCATATATATGATTGCATTTAAACAAAGTTGATATGTAGGGTCATGAAGTATTTCTATGGAAATTTCATTAGGATCCCACTAGTTTTTGTACCATTGCCAATTTATATTGACAAAAAAGGAGAGAATTAATGTGTAATTCACACTACAAATACATATGGTTTACGGATCATTATGTAAGGGGGAGTGGTTTTCATGTGAGATGAAGTATTGACAAAGGAGGAATGATACATATCACCATAGTATTGTTGTCAAAGTTGTGATACAATTGAACTTTGAGGTTGTGTAATAATACTATGACCTGTATAACAATGATTGAGAGCTATTGTTTTCTCATTGTTATAGCTATGGATTTTCGACAACTATGATGCTGAGTTGAAAACCTTTAGAATCATGTAGTACTTAGAAGTGACGAAAATTCGAGTAATGTTGAAGAATCAAGGAGATCAAGCATTTGGATGAGAAGCTACAAAGTTTATTTATTTTATAATCCATATGTATTGATAGTTTTATCACTAAAATTGACAAAGAGAGAGATTTTTAAAGCACTGCTTGGTCGAACTCGCAAGCGTTGCTATCTCAAGCTTGTTTGTCAAGTTTAGTTGTGAAAACTATAAGTCTTGATTTCTAGTCTACTTATAGCTAAGTCTCGGATTAGGATAGTAAGTGTAGTTGAGCTTTACACTTCACACCGTTTATTGAATGAAGACGAAGAACTACTCAAGGGAACTTGTGGAACTTCATCAACAAAAGGTATGTGGAGACTTCAACTCATCTATCATTCAAAAGTATATCTACTCTATCTCCTATTTGAGACAAAAAGTCGTATTGCTATATAGACTTCAATTATACACATTTGGTATTTCGAGTCAAGTTTATCTCGCTTATCTATTTCTCGAAACGTATGTTGGTAAGCTTTCGCTTTAACCAAGTTCATAAAGTCAAAAGATGATCATGTGAAAATCGCCTTGTAACATCTTACATGATTTGTGTAAGACAGTCATTTGATGTAGACTCGAAATGTTTCGTATTGATCATTCGATCACTTAAAAATTGCTTTGAAGCTAATAGTTTGTGTGAGACAGCTATTGTCGTCTTCCAAGAATGTTTCAACGATTGAAATGAGGGTTTAGAACACATAACCATGATTGGATATAAGCATAGTGTGTGTATTCACATTTGTGTAAAGTCCAAAACCCGTGAACCTTGGTATGCGTACCCGTACGCGTACTGGCTGGTTATGGAAGTCCGGGAACCAAGTAGGAAGTTCATGTTTCGTGAATATCTACTAGAGTTTGGAAAAGTAAATGGTATCGAACCCGTATGAGTACTGGCGTAACCAAACTCAGTCCGGCTACTTAGGTATGCGTACCCGTTTGCATACTTAAGTAGGTTATATTCTTAAATCGGTTTGTTCATGAACTAATACATTTATATAATAAGGAATACAATCTTTTGAAAACCGTGGCTATGATGTTCATGAAATGATTCGAGTGAATCAAAATCGATTTTGCTTCAATTGTGTCTTGTATACTTCTATGAGAATATAAACAATTTAACAACTCTCTAACTAGTTTCATTTGAGTCATTTGAACTAGTTATGATAAAGATGAATAAGGTTGATATGAAAGTGCTCATATGGCTAACCATTGGTTAACTATTGTTGAACCAACTAAGTGTACACGTTTAGGTACAGTTACCTTTATCTAAATGACTGTACATTTAATTTGTGTATAACAAGCTAAGTTCGATCTAACGGTTCAAAGATATTAGCTTGAATCTAATCAGGTTTTCATCTAACGGTGAATATTGAATGTTTTGTTACCAAGGTAATATTGATTGCAAACCCTGATTTGGGGACTATATAAAGGATAACTCTAGCAACTGGGAAACCTAATCCCCACACTTCCTGTGTGATACTAGTTGCGACTAGAGTCGATTCTCCTTTAACCTTAGGTTTTTCACGAAACCCTGTAGGTTAACGACTTAAAGACTTCATTGGGATTGTGAAGTCAGACCCAACTATTTTCTCTGTAGTTGCGTGTTCTGATCTTGTTGTTTTCTATCGTGATTGAGTATTATCTTCTTTAAGATTTTCTCGAGGTTTATTCTCCAATAGGGAAGATTGAAAAGTAGTCACAAACATCTTCGTCTCATCGTTTGTAATTCCAGCATATCTTGTTTCGTTAATCGATTAAGATTATTATGAGGTGGTTGATAATACTAGGTTGTTCTTCGGGAATATAAGTATGGTTTATCAATTGGTTCCTGTTCACCTTGATTTATCAAAAGACGGAACAAAACTCATAGGTTTATCTGTGGGAGACAAATTTATCTATACAATAGACTTTTCTGTGTGATACAGATTTGTGTATCAAGTCTTCGAATTTGGGTCGTAGCAACTCTTAGTTGTGGGTGAGATCAGCTAAGGGAATCAAGTGCGTAGAGTCCTGCTGGGATTCAGATACGGAAGGAGCGCAACTGTACCTTGATCAGTGTGAGATTGATTAGGGATCAACTACATTCCAGTCCGAAGTTAACTTGGAGTAGGCTAGTGTCTGTAGCGGATTAATACAATGTGGTATTCAAATCTGGACTAGGTCCCGGGATTTTCTGCATTTGCGGTTTCCTCGTTAACAAAACTTCTAGTTTCCGTGTTATTTCTTTTTTGCATTATATTTTGTTATTTAATAGAAATATCACAGGCTGTGCGCTGAATCGATCAATTGGTAAATCCAATCTTTGGTTGTTGATTGAAATTGATTGATCCTTGAACATTGGTATTTTGTACCGTTTAAGTTATTTCTCTTATATTCAATCGGGCTCGCAAATTCCTATTTTTTTGATTGCGAATTGAATTGAGAAATTGAGATACAACTCTTGGATATACTTTTCTTGAGATTGAGTCTGACTGTCTAGTTGATTCTCTCGAAAGTATATTGGAGTTTTTCCGTACAGATTGCTAAACGAAATATTGGGTGTGGTTGTTAGAACCCCGCTTTTTCAAATATTTTAGAGTATTCTATTACATGATTGAGCTTATAATCTTTTATATTAGTCGAATGGGCTTTTAGATACGTATGAGAATGTGATATTCACATTTTACCCTTTTTTTATCAACTTTGAAGAGTTTTTTCAATGAAGATCTTTGTCTTCTTACAGATTTTTCTATTACGGAGGCGTAATTCTTGTGAGGGTTTGGTATTTCATAAGTATGTTTTTGCGAACATGTTGCCCGGCAATACGTTGCTTTTGAGGTATATTGTCTAGCGTAGGTGAGTTTAGGAGTCTCATGTCGCTGTAACTGTCTGTCTTCTGAGAGGTATAATTATATTTTTCCTTCGAGTTATGCAATTATAAATATTTTTGTATATTCATTTATTCGGTGTCATTCTTCTGTGTCTTCTTTAGCTTCACTTTCTATTGCTAAAATGACTATTGTTCTAAGAAGGGAAATATCGTTTTCATATGCAATCCAATGATTATAAATAGTTATAAAAGAGTTATCATAACCAACACTTATTATCCTATCGGATTTTTTTCCGACATGCATTTTATTGATAGAAGATTAGGTTACAATTTGACGTGGATATGTGGTACCCGCGGAGTCATGGGAAACAATTTGACTAATGAAAACTGGGATTGCCTGGTCCCAAATTTTGGCTAAAAGGTTTCCCATTTGACTTCCATCTGCCGTATAATTGGCCAAGCCATCTGCTGCTTGATTTCCTTCTCTGTAGTTGTATCAGGTTGCAACCTGCGAAACCTGTCTTATTCTATTTTTTATTTCCTCAATCATCCCCGAGAAGGGGGGCAATAGGAAATATGATGAAGCGCAGAAGTTTCTCTGAATCTATCTCGAATAGAACTTTTGGCCATTGCCTTTCTGTTCCTATTCTTGATGCCAGAAGCAGAGCCTAAGTTTCTGCAGTTAAGGCAGTCGTAATTCCTAAAGATTTAGCTAAAGCCATTACAGTTTGTGCGTCGGAGTGCCTGCAAATGAAACATGCACCTGCAAAACCCGGGTGACCCCTGGCCTCCCCATATGTGTTAGTATTAATCCAGTTTATGATCGGGGTGGACCATCCTACCGAGATTGTCTAGATCCTTTTGGTGCTCCTTGAATGGTTAAATATATGTGAGTCTCCTGATAGCACCGGAGGTAGAGATATTCTAGTACCGCCAAATATTCTTGTTGTTATTTTTGAGCCCAAGCTAAGATTTCTTCTAATGTTGTTTGCTTTTGGCGGTATATCAGTTCATTCCTAGTCAACCATAAGGTCCATAATAGGAAACAGAAAGAGGAGATGACATATATTGCTGCTGAATGTTGTAGGGGTTGGAAAATGGTTGTCTGAGGCGTTAAAACAAATGTGGCGGTACAATTTTAGTTGGTTGTGGTTGAGAGCTCAGTAAGTAAGGTGTTCCAAGATGTAGTCACAATTGAGCAGTGAATTAGTAGGTGAGTCGCTGATTCCAGATCAACGTTGTATTGGGAACAAATATCGGAGTTGGTCATATAGATGTGATGTAGGAGAGATAAGGTTGGTAGAGTTTCATTAATCTCTTTCCGCAAGAAAAGCTGAATTTTTGGTAGACACGGTAATATCCACAAGAACTTGGTAGGTGGGAGAGGGATTTCAGTAGGTGAACCATGGGTTAAACATTTGTATCCCGTTAAAGTAGTGTATTTTCCAGATCTTGAGTGTGGCCAGATAATTTTATCTTGGAGGCTATCTTGGGGAAAGTGGATGTTTATGATTTTTGGGCCATAAGATTGGAGAGGGTGTCTAATTTTTCCTGCATCCAGTTATGAGAGATCAGATCAATGATATCAGCTACTTTCTGGATATAGTAACATTATGTTGGGTTCAGGTTTGGGGAGTGTGGAATCTAGTTGGATTCTACTGGTGTTGATAACCCATTTCCAATATGATGAAATATCAATTATTGCATGGTAGGGACGCTTGATGCCAATTGTCTTCATTGAGCGCTGGAGGAAGACAGTATCAATACCTTGTAGAATTGGTTGTCGGTTGAGATACTTTTCATTGAAAATACTTCCACAGATGGAATTAGGTTGTTCATGCAAGCTCCAAATTTTTTTCATGAAAAGAGCCGTGTTATGATCACTGTTTTTCTTATGCCCAGACTCCTTTAGATATTGGTTTTGTTACTTTATCCTAACCAATAGGATGAAGCTTTATAACTAACGAATCATGTCCCCAGAAAAAAAAATTATTGGTGATCTGATCTATTTGTTTGTGGAAATTGACGGGTAGATTTTTTGTTTGCATAAGGTGGTTTGAGGTGGGGGTTAGGGAAGTTTTAATGAGCACGAATCTTCCAGCTTAAGTTAGAAATTTTGTCATCTATCCATTAACTTTTCGAGCTACTCTTTGAAGGAGAGATGCAAAGGTAATTAGATGTTCTTCCTTGCTTGAATTGGACTCCTAGATAGATTGGAGGTTTTGATGTTGTTGGAATATCAAAGAATTGTTGAAGACTATTAACCTTGGTCGAATCCAGTCTCGGGTGATGAATGATTACTGATTTGGAAGTTTTGATTACCTGGCCAGCGGAAGTGCCATAAGAGTGAAGCAGGTTCTTAAGATGGAGGTTATATTGAGCAGAGGATTTATAAGTGATTAGTAGGTCATCAACATACATTAAATGAATAATGAGTGATGCCTTTTTTAATATGCTAAGTCCTCGAACCAACTTTTGATTTTGAAGGTTTCCCAGATTTGTATACAGGATTTTCACACATATTATGAAGATATAGGAAGATAGTGGGTCTCCTTGCATAATACCTCTAGTTGGGATAATATATCCATGAGGTGTACCATTTATGTTGATCGAGTATGTAACAGTTGTGACGCATAGGCATAACATAATATAACTTATAGAGATTGTTAGGGATCCAAGCTTGGTGAAATCAGCTTTAATGAAACCCCAATCTAAGTTGTCGTATACTTTCTGGATATCCAGTTTGAGAGCTACTTTCGGATCCTTGGTGAGGCTTGAAGTTTTTATATGGTGGAATAGCTCTCCAACAATTGTTATGTTATCATGAATTGATCTTTGTGGTACGGAGCATTATGGATCTAAATTCTGAAGGTTTTGATGAGTGCTCTAGTTTGGGTATTAGCGTTATGTTTGTGTGATTCATGACTGGATGTATATTAATATCATTGAAAAAACTATGTACAATATTGTTAGAGCATTGCTCGATCGAACTCGCATGCGTTGTTATCTCAAGCATGTTTGCCAATGTTAATGATCAAAACTATAAGTCTTGATTTCTAGTCTAATATAGCTAAGTCTTGGACTAGGATAGAAAGTGTAGTTGAGCTCAAGAACTCCATGGAAATCATCATACAAGACGAAGGACTACTCAAGGAACTGGTGGATCTCCATCGACTAAAAGGTATGTGGAGACTTGAACTTATATGTCACTCAAAAGTCTATCTACTTTATCTCCTATTCTGAGACAAAAGTCGTTTTGCTATATAGACCTAGATTATACACATTTGCTATTTCAAGCCGAGTTTATCTCGCCTATCTATTTCTCGAAATATGTGTTGGTAAGCTTTTGCTTTGGCCAAGTTCATCTTTACCTAGTGATGAAAGTAATGTTATGTTTCAATCACTTTGAAAATTGCTCTGACGAAAAATGGTTTGTGAATAACAACTATATAACATCCTCTGAGAATGTTTCAATGATTGAGATGAGAGTTTAGATTATATAACCAATGATGGATATAAGCATTGTGTGGCAACACATATATGTATAAGTCCTTTTTCCTTGAACCGAAGTTTGCGACCTTTGTTGATCAAGAGAACCGGAATAGTCCGCGAACTCAGTCCGCGAACCTACTCCAAGAACTAGCGGAAGTTCTCGACCCAAGAATATATGCTGGAGTTTGTGAACTCCTTCCGGGAACTTAAGTCCGCGAACTAAGTTTGCGAACTTGAGTTGGTTATATCTAAAAATGATTGTTTGTGAACTTATTTATATTAACTAAGGAATGCTAAATGCAAACCGTGGCTATATAGTTCATGAACCGATTCGAGTGAATCAAATCGTTTTTGCTTCGGTTATGTCTTGTGTAGTTACATAAGATTTCCTTGCAATTGAAAAACTCTCTAACTAGTTCATTTGAGTCATTTGAACTAGTCATGGTGAAGAAGAACATGGTTTATATGAAAGTGCTCATATGGCTAACCATTTGGTTAACTATTGTTGAACCAATAAATGTTCATGTTTGGGTACGGTTACATAAACCCAAAATAGTACATTTCATTTGTGTGTAACAAGCTAAGTTTTCGATCTAACGGTTGAAAGATATTAGCTTGAATCTAATCATATTTTCATCTAACGGTGAATATTGAATGCTTTATTACCAATCTAACATTGATTGCAAACCCTGATTTGAAAGACTATATAAGGGAGAACTCTAGAAACTGGGAAACCTAATCCCCACACCTTCTGTGTGATACTAGTTGTATTAGCTAGAGTCGATTCTCCTTTAACCTTTGGTTTCTTCTTAAAAACCAGGTTAACGACTTAAATATTTCATTGGGATTGTGAAGACAGACCGATACTACTTTCTTGTAGTTGTGTGATTTGATCTTGCCGATTCTATCGTGTTGAGTACAATCGTAACTATTGGTTTGAGATCTTTATCTCCGATAGGCAAGATAGAAAAGTAGTCACAAAAATATTCGTCCCATCGTTTGTGATTCCACAATATCTTCTTTCTCCGAGTCGGTTAAGATTATTGTGAGGTGATTGATAATACTAGGCTGTTCTTCGGGAATATAAGTCTGGGTTATAAATTAGTTCCTATTCACCTTGATTTATCAAAAGACGGAACAAAAACTTGTAGGTTTATCTGTGGGAGACAAATTTATCTATTCTGTATACTTTTCTGTGTGATACAGATTTGTTTATTAAAGTATTCGACTTTGGGTCGTAGCAACTCTTAGTTGTGGGCGAGATCAGCTAAGGTAATCAAGTGTGTAGTATCCTGCTGGGATCAGAGACGTAAGGAGAGCAATTGTACCTTGAATCAGTGTGAGATTGATTGGGGTTAAACTACAGTCCAGACCGAAGTTAGTTTGTAGCAGGCTAGTGTTTGTAGCGGCTTAATACATTGTGGTGTTCAATCTGGACTAGGTCCCGGGGTTTTTCTGCATTTGCGGTTTCCTCTTTAACAAAATTCTGATGTCTGTGTTATTTCTATTCCGCATTATATTCTGTTATATAATTGAAATATCACAGGTTGTGCGTTTGAATCAATCAATTGTAAATCCTACCTTTGGTTGTTGATTGAAATTGATTGATCCTTGAACATTGGTCTTTAGTACCGTTCAAGTGATTTCTCTTGTATTCAATTAGACTCGCAGATTTTTATTTGCTTGAGTAAGAATTGAATCGAGAAAGAGAGATATAACTCTTTGATATACTTTATTAAGATTGAGTCTTACTGATTCTCTTGAAAGTATATTGGAGTTTGTCCATACAGATTGTTAAGCGAAATATTGGGTGTGGTTGTTGTACCCCGCTTTTTCAATTGGTATCAGAGCAGGCAAACACCTTAAACCTGATAAGTTTGTGTTTGTTCGGTCTTTGAAATTTTTCTCATGGGAAACTTCTTTGGAAAACTTGCTCTTGGCATCTGTGACGCACGCCAGGATTCCTTGAAGATTGTTCAAAGATTATTGTGGGTAAAACCTCCGGTTTCGCATAATAATCTCGATTCATCTAAAAAGGATAAATTAGATGATGAGATTCAGTCTAAAGGAAAAAATATAAAGAAGGGAAGATTGAGGAAACATTCGTTGCGCTCAAAGATATGGACTCTCACTAGATTAACTCTTAATCCTTTTTAGGAATACTATCATAATGGATCAATTGACAAAGATCTATTCAGATCATTCGAAAATGTTTTTAAATTCTTAAAAAAACTTAGTTCTGTTAAGTCTAAGAATTATCCCGATAAAGGTCCTGTACATACAAACAATATTGTACGAACTAAAAATCGGAAGAATCTTCCTTCTAGTCATCCAAAGAGAAAAATAGAAAGCTCAGTCAACCCTGATTATCATCATTACTATGATTATATCACTGGTACCTTTCACAAATATCAACCGGAAATGGTGCATGAGAATATCTCTGCACATCTCGCCACCTGGTAACTTGATTGGTGTTACCCCATTTGTATATATTCTTGAAATGGGGCAAGAACGGTTTGTTTTCTGTGTACTTGGGTTAATGTTTTCTTTTCTCATAAGCTTGTTTGCTTATCTTGGTTTTCGAACGCCTAAGAAATCCTACAATTCCTTTTGTGGGTCGCGGTCTCCTAAACGGGTCAAAGCCCATTAGTTGGGCATATAAAATAAGGAAGTTCGCATACCTTCTCCTTCATCCCAACATTCCGCGTACGTGAAAACCTAAGGTTTTTGTGGTTTCTCCATTAAAACTTATTTGAAGAAATCAAAAGAAAGGGTGTTCAAGGTTCATTCCAAGTAAGTGTTTTCCTCTTGGTCCTTCTTGATTTTAGAACCTATGATGAATTCTAAGAGCTCAAAAAGAAGTTCTAAAAGCTCAAATACCTCTAGCATGGATTTTTCTTGTGACCAAAATTCTCTTAGAATTAGGTTTGTGAATGATTCTTGTGCTAGAATTTTTGAAAAAATTTCATCTAAAGGTTTTATCCTAGAAAAGAAATTGGATCTTTCTAGTGGGCATGAGGAGGATTTAGCTTGCTTTAAAAAATTCAATCTTGGAAACATCTTTGATGGTCTTGGTCAAAGATTTGATTCTCTCACAAGAATTTTCTATGCCAACATTCATGATTGTGATCTTAATAAGATGGAATTCAAATCCATGATAAATAGAGAAAGATTTCTTGTTGATAGAGAATTAATTTCGAAGATTACCAAAATTCCATTGGGAAATTTTCGTCTGCCTAGACCAAGTGATGAACAACCATCACATGATGATATCTCTCTTGGGCTTTGCGGTAAGAAGGTGACTTGGAATCAAGGAAAGTTTCCTACTAATGATCTTAGTATTGCTTTACTGGCTTTTGGAAAACTTGGTATCTCCAATTTGTGTCCCTCCACAATTGAGAATTCGTGGTGGAGTCATGAGTTTGCGGAATTGGTCTATTTCCTTGAATTAGGTGTTCCAAGTCTCGATATTTATGGATTCATCACCTGTCAAATGATTTCGATGACTTAACCCATCAAGATGTTAGGTTACCCATGCTTGATTGGTCAAATTTACCGTGATCGTGGGTTTGTTTCAATTGGAAACTCTCTCGGGTTTCCCAAACCTGTTCGTCCATGTACCTTTAGACGCATAAGGGAAAATGCGTGCAAAAGACAAAGAGTTGCTCCCCTTGACGGTTGTGACCTACCACCTTGAGTCTTCTTCAAAAAATTCATAAGGGTGTGTGTAAGGTCAATTCAAGGGTGAAGTGCGTACAAGAACAATTGTCAGTGGTTGCAACTAAGTTTCCCGAGCTCAAGGAAGAATTGAACATGATTCAAGCATCTTGGAGTGTCTCGATGATGAGTAGTTTGTGTTTTTTTTTTATCTAGTAGATCTTCTATTTTCTTGTTTTGTTTAGAAGAATAACTAGAGTTTGGAATAGCCATTATTGTTATTACACATAGCTATGTCCAACGTTTTCATCTTCATGTTTTTAGATTTATTGGTTTAAATTCTAAAATTGTTTGGAAGATGATTTTTGCAGTATTAATCTTTATGGTTTTATATATTGCAATGTGTTATGGGATATATGTGTTTGCGTCTGTGAACTGTGATTGTCCCATACCTTGTCGAAAGTCAAGTTCTTTATATGTCGATATGCATGTGTTGATAAAAGAAGGAATGAACTTTTGACAAATACAAAAGTTAAGCCTATTATGTCAATTATTGATGGAAGATAGGTTAAAATATTTTGTTTACAATGATTATGTCTATTGTATGTAATTGTGCACATGGTGATGAAAATAGAATGAATCCTTGCGTATTCCACGGTATAAGGTCGATCTCCAATCCACAATTTTTGTGTACATACTGTGTTGTTCCATAAGGTGTCTTACGTTAAGTATTTTTTACTGAGTTATTCTTAGCTTAGTTGTTGCTCCATGAGGTACTTTATGTCGAGCATGTTCAACTAAATTAATCATTCTCGTTTGGTTATTTAGTTGTTGCTCCATAAGTTCTCTTATGTCGAGCATGACCAATTAAATTGATTACGTTTTGTGGTTAATTTGATTGTGTATTCCGATTAAATTAATTATGGGTTCTCTTGTGATTAGTCTAATTGTATATTTTTGAGTCTCCATAAGTTCACTTATGTTGAGAATTTCCAATTAAATTAATCATGGGTTCTCTTGTGGTTAATTTAATTGAGTTTTTTGGATTCATATTCATACTTGTATGTGATTTTTTATGTCCAAAGAAATCCTTCTTTTCTTTTGAAATTAAGGTCGCTCTTGTTGCTCTTTCGGGAATGACATATTGTGGGTGAGAGTTCTTAATTGAACTTGTGCTTAATTGCCAAATCTTTGTGGGGAGTGTGGATGTGGAATATTATAGGGGTTATATTGTATGTTTATAAACTCCTTGATGAATGCATTTAGCTTCGGCTATATGATTGCATCTAAATAAGATGATATGTTCTTTCTTTTGGTCATGAAATGTCTCTTTCGGAAATTTCATTAGGATCCCGTTTTCGTACCTTTGCCAATTTTATTGACAAAAAGGGGGTGAATTAATATGTAGTTCACACTACAAATACATATGGTTTTCGGATCATTATGTAAGGGGGAGTGGTGTCCATGTGAGATGGAGTATTAACTAGGGGGAGTGATACATATCACCATAGTATTGTTGTCGAAGTTGTGATGCAATTGAACTTTTTTGATACTATATAATGATACTATGACACTGTATAACAATGATTGAGAACTCTTGTTTTCTCGTTGTTATAGCTACAGATTTTCAACAACGATGATGCTGAACTTACAACCTTTGGGATCATTGGAGTACTTGGAAGTGACGAAGATTTCGAGTAATGTTGAAGATTAGGCATGTGGAATAAGAGCTACAAAATTTATTTCATTTATTTTTGTATTCCATATGTATTGATAGTTTTGTCACTAAAATTGACAAAAGGAGAGATTGTTAGAGCATTGCTCGGTCGAACTCGCATGGGTTGCTATCTCAAGCATGTTTGTCAATGTTAGTGATCAAAACTATAAGTCTTGATTTCTAGTCTACTATAGCTAAGTCTTGGACTAGGATAGAATGTGTAGTTGAGCTCAAGAACTCCATGGAAATCATCAGACAATACGAAGGACTACTCAAGGAACTGGTGGATATTCATCGACTAAAAGGTATGTGGAGACTTGAACTTATCTGTCACTCAAAAGTCTATCTACTTTATCTCCTATTCTGAGACAAAAGTCGTTTTGCTATATAGACTTTGATTATACACATTTGTTATTTCAAGCCGAGTTTATCTCGCCTATCTATTTCTCGAAATATGTGTTGGTAAGCTTTTGCTTTGGCCAAGTTCATCTTTACCTAGTGACGAAAGTCATGTTATGTTTCAATCACTTTGAAAATTGCTCTGACGAAAAATGGTTTGTGAATAACAACTATATAACGTCCTCTGAGAATGTTTCAACGATTGAAATGAGAGTTTAGATTATATAACCAATGATGGATATAAGCATTGTGTGGTAACACATATATGTGTAAGTCCTTTTTCCTTGAACCGAATTTTGCGAACTTTGTTGATCAAAAGAACCGAAATAGTGGCATGAGCTAAGTCCGCGAACTCAGTCCGCGAACTGGCGGAAGTTCTCGACCCCAGAATATCTGTTGGAGTTTGTGAACTCCTTCCGGGAACTTAAGTCCACAAACTAAGTTTGCGAACTTGAGTTGGTTATATCTAAAAACGATTATTTGTGAACTTATTCATATTAACTAAGGAATGCTAAATGCAAACCGTGGCTATATAGTTCATGAACCGATTCGAGTGAATCAAATCGTTTTTGATTTAATTGTGTCTTGTGTAGTTACATAAGATTTCCTTCCAATTGAACAACTCTCTAACTAGTTCATTTGAGTCATTTGAACTAGTCATGGTGAAGAAGAACATGGTTGATATGAAAGTGCTCATATGGATAACCATTTGGTTAACTATTGTTGCACAAATAAATGTTCATGTTTGGGTACGGCTACATAAACCCAAAATAGTACATTTCATTTGTGTGTAACAAGCTAAGTTTTCGATCTAACGGTTGAAAGATATTAGCTTGAATCTAATTAGGTTTTCATCTAACGGTGAATATTGAATGCTTTGTTACCAAGCTAACATTGATTGCAAACCCTGATTTGAAAGACTATATAAGGGAGAACTCTAGCAACTGGGAAACCTAATCCCCACACCTTCCGTGTGATACTAGTTGTATTAGCTAGAGTCGATTCTCCTTTAACCTTTGGTTTCTTCTTAAAAACCAGGTTAACGAATTAAAGACTCCATTGGGATTGTAAAGCCATACCAATACTACTTTCTCGTAGTTGTGTGATCTGATCTTGCTGATTCTATCGTGTTGTGTACAATCGTAACGATTGGCTTGATATCTTTATCTCCGACAGGCAAGATAAAAAAGTAGTCACAAACATCTTCGTCTCATTGTTTGTGATTCCACAATATCTTATTTCGCCGCGTCGATTAAAGATTATTGTGAGGAGATTGATAATACTAGGCTGTTCTTCGGGAATATAAGTCCGGGTTATCAATTAGTTCCTGTTCACCTTGATTTATCAAAAGACGGAACAAAAACTTGTAGGTTTATCTGTGGGAGAAAAATTTATCTATTCTGTAGACTTTTCAGTGTGATACAGATTTGTTTATTAAAGTCTTCGACTTTGGGTCGTAGCAACTCTTAGTTGTGGGTGAGATCAGCTAACGGAATCAAGTGCGTAGTATCCTACTGGGATCAGAGACGTAAGGAGCGCAATTGTACCTTGAATCAGTGTGAGATTGATTGGGGTTCAACTACAGTACAGACCGAAGTTAGTTTGTAGTAGGCTAGTGTCTGTAGCGGGTTAATACAATGTGGTGTTCAATCTGGACTAGGTCCCGGGGGTTTTATGCATTTGCGGTTTCCTCGTTAACAAAATTCTGGTGTTTTTGTTATTTCTATTCCGCAATATATTTTGTTATATAATTGAAATATCACAGGTTGTGCGTTTGAATCAATAAATTGGAAATCCGACCTTTGGTTGTTGATTGAAATTGATTGATCCTTGAACATTGGTATTTGGTACCGTTCAAGTGATTTCTCTTGTATTCAATTAGACTCGCAGATTTCTATTTGCTTGAGTAAGAATTGAATCGACAAAGAGAGATATAACTCTTTGATATACTTTATTAAGATTGAGTCTTACCGATTCTCTTGAAAGTATATTGGAGTTTGTTCATATAGATTGTTAAGCGAAATATTGGGTGTGGTTGTTGTACCCCCGCCTTTTCAAATATCTATCAATTGGGGTGAGTTATTTCCCAGGAAACTTTGAAAAACTTACTCGTGTAACCATATGGACTCAGAACACTCTAAGAGTTTATTGAAAATAGAGCTTGTTTGATTTCTGTTGCAGTTACCTTATTTGTCTTGGAATAGAACTGGGGTTGATATCTATGAAAACACCTTCATCTATGACTGTAGTTTGAGCTGTGTATGGATCAGAGTAATAGTCAAGAATGAGTTGAACCACATCCTCCTTCTTATTAACCCAATTTTTTTGTAGGCCCCAGAGTTGTTGTATATTATTGCAGCCCCGGTGGATTGTTGCTTTAGTGTGGAAGAAGGTTTTGCTGAGATCGTCTATTGCAGCCATTAAAATCTGGATCTTTGTTGACAGTATGTTGTGTGGCATTTTAGCATCTCTATGTGATCTCTTTTTAGTTATTTTTATTGACCCAAAAAGAATTCCAATATGTTACCTGATTGGGTAACACAGTGATGTTGAGTCAGCTTTATCTTGGTCGTCGATTTTTTGATCGTAGTTGGAAGGTGGCCAAAAGTATCCTTGTTCCATTCCAGGAGAGTTTGTCTGGTTGTTATCAGCTTTAATTGAAGATCTAGGGAAAGGTTTGATATCTTGTTTGAAAAACGGGGGTATAACAACCACACCCAACAATTCGATTAGCAATCTGTATGGACAAACTCCAATATAATTTCTAGAGAATCAACTGGACAGTCAGACTCAATCCAGATAAAAGTATATCAAAGAGTTTATATCTCAATCTCTCGATTTGATCTTTACTCAAGCAAATAGAAATCTGCTAGTCATTATCAAAGAGAGATAACTTGGATGGTACCAAAGACCAATATCCAAGTGTCAATCAATTTAAATCAACAACCAAAAGGTCGGATATTCTAATTGATTGAACAACGCACAACCTGTGATATTTCAATTATATAACAAAATATAATGCGGAAAAGAAATAACACATACACCAGAATTTTGTTAACGAGGAAACCGCAAATGCAGAAAAACCCCGGGACCTAGTCCAGATTGAACACACATTGTATTAAGCCGCTACAGACACTAGCCTACTCCAAATTAACTTCGGTCTGGACTGTAGTTGAACCCCAATCAATATCACACTGATCCAAGGTAATGTTATGCTCCTACGCTTCTGATCCCAGCAGGATGCTACGTTCAAGAACAACCAGTTTTAGATATAACCTGCTCAAGTTCGCGGACTGGGTTCGCGGACTTAAGCTCATGGAAGGAGTTCACAAACTCCAGCAGAAATTCTTGGTTCGAGAACTTCCGCCAGTTCGTGGACTGAGTTCGCGGACTTAGCTCACGCCACTTCCATTTCTCTTGATCAACAAAGTTCGCAAACTTTGGTTCAAGGAATAAGGACTTATACATATATGTGTTTCCACAACAATGCTTATATCCTACCAATGGTTATGTAATCTAAACTCTCATTTCAATCATTGAAACATTCTCAGAGGACGGATATAGCCGTTATTCACAGACCATTTTTCGTCAGAGCAATTTTCAAAGTGATTGAAACATAACATGACTTTCGTCACTAGGTAAAGATGAATTCCGCTAAAGCGAAAGCTTACCAACACATATTTCGAGAAATAGATATGCGAGATAAACTCGGCTCGGAATAGCAAACGTGCATAACGAAAGTCTATATATCAAAACAACTTTTGTCTCAAGAGTAGGAGATAGAATATATAGACTTTTGAGTGACAGATAAGTTCAAGTCTCCACATACCTTTTAGTCGATGAAGATCCACCAGTTCCTTGAGTAGTCCTTCGTCTTGTATGATGATTTCCATGGAGTTCTTGAGCTAAACTACACTTTCTATCCTAGTCCGAGACCTTTAGCTATGTATGCTAGAAATCAAGACTTATAGTTTTGATCACTAAAATTTACAAACATGCTTGAGATAGCAACACATGCGAGTTCGACCGAGCAGTGCTCTAACATTGTTGTTGTACCCAAGTCGTCTCAGTCACTTGTTTGAGTTGCGGGTGTGAGAGCCATAAGTTTTCAAATCTGTAATTTTTTGTTCTCTGCAAATCTATTGCTTTTCTTTGTGAAATGCCGAGGTTAACAAGTACACCAATATAATGCGGAAAAGGAAAAACAAAAGACACCAGAAATTTTGTTAACGAGGAAACCGCAATAGCAGAAAAACCCTAGGACCTCGTTCAGATTGAACACCGCATAGTATTAAGCCGCTACAGACACTAGCCTACTATCAGACTTCGGAATACAATATAGTTGAGACCGAACCTACCCTTCAAGTGATTCAGTTACAGTCGTGCTCCTTACGTCTCTTGAACCTCGCAAGATTCTACGCACTTGATTCCCTTAGCTGGCATCCTTTACAACCTAAGAGTTGATTCAACCGCAGTGAAGACTATGATACTAATCTGCCTCTAACAAATACGCCTATTTGATTTCCATTTAGATCAAAGATCAAGGTGTGGAAATTCGTTTGCAATAGACGAAGCTAGCAAATCTCACAAATCCGGAACTTAAGACTCCCGAAGAGTAGCCTACATTCTTAACTACCTCTCAGGAAAAATCTTCAAAAGATCAACTAATATTAGTCTTTAGATATTTATCTTGAGGAATCACAAAGTCTGAGACGAAAAAACTTTGCGATTACTATCTATCTTGCCTGAAAGAGATTACGAAAACCTCGATAATAGAAAAATAATATCAGGATTCAAGAACTATCAAGGTAAAGATAGTCGGACCTGGCTTCATGAATCCCCAAAGATAATTCTTTTACTCGTATACCTAAAAACGTTTCACAGAAGAAACTTAGGTCAATAGAGGACGACTCTAGAATCAACTAGGACACAAAATGTCAGGGATTAATTGATTTTACCAGTTGACAGAGATGCTCTATTTATAGTTTTCAAGGACCAGGATTAGCTTAGAATTCAAGCAAACACTTTAGATCTTCAAAATACAATAAAGACTATACACATATGTTCGGTTAAGGAACCGTGTATAATAACTGTTCGTTTTGAAAGTTATCCAGAGGACTGAAAGTTATCTGATGTTCATTTAAACACCTAAGAAATTAATTATTACACACACACATAAGTGTTTAAGTGATAAATAAAGTCTTAGAAGTATTTAAGTATAGAAATGCTAAATATATAAAAATAATAAGTCTTTAAGCATTTGTTAAACATTGTCGGGATAGTTGGTACATCGGTTTGACAACCGTAGGGTTTGTTCGCGAGTCAGGGTGCTATGGTTCGTGAACCGGGTTCGCCAATCCTACTAGACTGCTAAACTCAGTTGACCACGGTTCGTGAACCAGTTTCTCCAACTACTAGACTGTTTATCCAACTTATAAATTCAGTTCACCACGGTTCTCCAACCGGGTTCGTGAACTGTTTCCAACTGAACTTGCGGTTCGCCAACCTTCCTGTATTTCTGTATATCAGATATCTATGGTTTGCAAACTGGTTCTCCAACCTACCCTGAGTAGAAATATCAGTAAGTTCATATTTCTCTCTTATGATGTTTGAAATATTCCCACATGACATGATCATTTGCATGGGCAATTTTCAATTGATCCACAAATTAATTCATAGAACTATTATTGTTAAGGACCTTTGAACATCTAATCGCTAAATCATATTTCGATATTTTTCAAAAGACAATATTGACTCGAAACTTCTTCTTTGTAACTCTACTATAAGTCATACAACATAGTCTCAATAGATAAAACAATGGTATAGTGAGTAAAATAGAATGGTTCAGTCTTCACATACCTGACACAGAAGTTCTCCAAATGTCTTCGTCGATCTTCAGTCTTCAAGGGTGATCGCTGATACTCAACTACAATTCTAACCTATCCGAAACTTGACTTAGTAGACTAGAAATCAAGATATAGTTTTGATCACCTAACATTGACAACAAGCTTGATAGCAAAACTTGTGGGTTCATCCGAGCAATGCTCCAACAAAATATATACTAGAATCTTATGAACAGATAGACCTTAAAAGGAGTGAAACCAAAAAAGGTAGAAGTTATATATGTAAGAATTGCAAGCAGTACAACAAACTATCACTAGTAAGGTATATTAGAACAATATTCTACATGTACACATTCAGAGTAAGATACTTGATACACACTTCATACAATTAGTACTTTAACATATAAGATACAACAAGAAGCAAAAGTATGTGACTAATAGAGTAAATTACTAATATCTTTTAATCCTATTAATTGAACTAGATGCGGATTTATATAGAGAGACTACAAGAACATAAACAAAGAGCAGCGGCAAAAAAAAGTGGAGTAACCACCAGCTCAAACATCTAAACACTATAATTACTGAGTTAAATTAACTTATAATTAAACAAAACATAAGAGGGTTTAATCCAAAAAAAGGTGGTAAATAGGTAGGTATATCCACCAACCCATGTGAAGAGTCAGTGTCATATGGGCATGGCAGTTCCATGACTACGATATAGAGATGGTATTACTGGAAAATATTATCAGTTGTTGTAAAGAGTGCTTGATGCGAAGAGCTTTCATTTGCAGATGATAGATCAGGTGTGGCCTCGATAACAGGTGATGTAGCAACTGTTTGGTACGCGCAGGCAAACTTGAACTTCTTCCTAGGTTGATATAACATAGTACATTGTTCAACCTCATCAGATGTCATTCTTCTAGATATATCAGTGCTTTAAGAAGAACCAATTCTTAAGTTAAAAAGATATGATTGTTGATCTGGATTTTGTCTTTTAAGGGCTGGACTTGAAAGAGAATTTAATTGCTTGAATATGTCATCATCCGAAATGAGATCAGATTCTTCAATGTCTGAGACTAAGAAGTTGAAAAGGATGAACTGTTGATGCTGAACAAAGGGATGAGATGGGTATAATGTTGAAGGCAAAGGTTGTTGTTATACAACTTGATATTCATTCTGGTTATCATTTTATCCCATAATTCAGGCAGCAATGATTGTTTTATCCGAGTCTGAAGAAGAATCCGAGTGAAACCATGAAGTTGGTAAACTTCACCATCTGAGAAAGAAACAACTGAGTTATTTTGGCCTGAGGATGGCAAGGAGGGAATAAGGTTTGAATTCCAGTCACTCCAATCACTATCAGGTACTTATATGTCTATATTGTGATACATTTCTTGATAGTAGTCATAATCATGGTCATCATCACTCGTAGGATTAATGAAAAGATTAGGGTTTTGCTGAATAGCTTGAGGAGGGGCTGTAATATGAATCTATTGGTTGTTGAGTAGAACAAATCAATACAATCCTCCTCCAAGTGTCCTAAACGATGACAAAAGATGCGGAAAATTCTTGGAAGTTCTTGATATACAAATTTAATCCAGTTGATACCATTAAATCATTAGGAGCAAGAGTACCAAATTTGAGAGGATTAGAGAGGTTACTTCTGAGCTTGATTCTCACGGAGATGTAAACATTATGAGAGGGTATTTGATCATCATATGCAAGAGTTCTTCTAACCTGAAAGTGTTTTCAATGACATTGACTATTCTAGTTTGCTCCAGATATAGGTTGTGAAGGGTTACTTCAAAAACCTCATAGCTCATATAGAAATTTTCAGGATGGATAGAGAAGTTACATATCTGAATCATAAAAAGGTCTCTACATTCTACTATAGTTCCATGCCTTAGTACTTTAAACATTTCATGCTGACATTCAAATTTAATAAGGTAAAAACCTCTACTAAGTCTTCTAACAGAGAGTTCAACATACAACCCCCTTCTGAACTTTTAAGAATTTCTTAAAGAGAAGGAATATCCATTTTTGTTATAAAAAAAAACTACCCACTAATTGATCTTTCCATTGTCTAACAAGAATAAAAGCATTCATAACATGATAACTAAAAATGTTTTTGTAGAAAACATCTTTAGATCCACGACTAGACATAAAAAAACCAGAAAATCTGAAAAGAAAGAATACATAATACAAACATACTAAGGAAGGAAAGCAGAGATAGTATAGACGAGGATGAGCAAGGAGCAAGAGGCTTTAAGGGGTATTGAATATTGAATTTAACAATATGATGATTGCAATTCATTAATGTTTATAAGAGACAGAAATGAAAATAATTGCATGAAACAGGGAGTTGCAATAGAGGTTAAAGATGGTCACATCAAGAAAAAAGGTCAAAGCTTACCTATAATTTTGTGAATTTGCCACCTAATTTTCTTCATCTCCAGGATTGAATAAAATATCGCTTCTGAAAAAGATGATATCACCCGGGAGGAGGAACAATGAACCTTGATAATTGATTTGTAGACCATCTTCAGCAGGGAGATATGAAAAGGAAAAAGCATCATGATGAGGGTTTAAAACCCAATGGAGGCGCAGATGAGAACTCTTCATCGAAGAACTAATCAGATTTAAAGACTTAGAAATTGATAGTGCAATCAAACAACAAAGAAATGGGTAAAAATCTTCAGCATCTTGAATGATTTGGGGATTTAATCAGAAGAAATTAAATCGAGGTAATTGGGTCATACAACATCATGAAATTAGTGTAAAACTGGGAGAGATACCAGTTGAATACCAATTGCCGATTAGGTCCACACTCGATAATTAAATGAATACATCTTGATAGGACTGGTGAATAATAAGACTTAACTGTAAGAGACGATGGAAATCATGAATGAATTGATATGAAATTTAGGGTTCACGTTTTACCAGAGAGAAAGTTATCTTTGTTAAATGTTGGAGGTAACATCCATATACTTCTAGCAAACCAACAAAAAACAGATGATTAAGAGTCTCTGTATTAGAGTTATAAAAAAATATAATTCCTATGATTCATACGAACAAAGCCTCCAATCTTCTCTTCAACAGACAAGGCATTACTGAAGTAGTTCCATAAAATAATTTGATTCTTAGTTGCAAAAATATAATTTCCATAATTTTCTCCTAAATTGAAAAGACAAGGGTACCCAAATACACCACGATCTTTAATTTATTCACCTATAAGTCCTCTTACCGAAAGTGATTGTCTATGGAAAAAGTCAAGGCAATACGATAAATAGGTATTCACACTTTGTGTGATTGTCTATGGATACGAGATCGAGACAATACGATAAATCGGTATTCACACTTTGTGTGATTGTCTATGGATACGAGATCGAGACAATACGACTACCAAAGTGTGATTACTTGATAATAGGTTCGGACTTAACCAAACTCTATAGGATCACTATAAAGTAAAGCGGAGTTAACGTTTGTGTGTTACTTTAAATTATAATAACAACAATTATAATTGCGGTAAGGAAAAGTAAATGACAAAGTAAGATTTTGTTAACGAGCGAATCTTATATCAGAAGAGGAGATTCTCAAGAATAAACAAACTAGGTGCAATCAATGTTTCAACAACCGTTAGTCAATCAAATCAATCGAAAACTAATAACACTACAATTATCTAGTTTCCCACCAATGGTACTCGTAGAGATTCTTGATCCCACATAAGTCTTTAAACCAGTGGTCGTAAGAGATTTCGCCTAATTAAGGTACTTTCCTCTCCGGATAGACGGCTCCACCAGAAACAACAAAAAGATGAAGTTTGTCTGGCTCTTAGGATAGTTTGCTAGAAATGCAAACTTAGGTATTTATACACCAAGGTGTTTGGAAACCAAGGAATTTCAAAACCGAAAATATTCTCAAGATATGCAATGAATGACAAAATTCGGTTTTCATAATTCTAGTAAATGCTTGTCCAATATTCCCGAAATCTCTCAATAGAAAATCTCCAATTAGTAAATGCACATTACTAATTATTATTCTCTAGAGATATGCATTTAATTTCTTGTCATTAAAAGCATATATAACCAAAAACCTTAATTAAAAGATTCTCAATTAATTTCGGTACAGGATCTCCTTGAATACTAAGGAATATTTTTGAACAATAAATGATAACATTTACTGTCCGTGTTCAAAGTATGTTGACATCTTTTCTCTGTAAAATCATCTTTCATATTTACATTCTTGGAATAGGTTATACCACACTTCCAAACAAGTTTAGAATTGGTTCACTTGTATTCCAAGACTACTATGTGATTGACCAAATATCAAATCACATGTATATTTATGGGTTCAATCGGTTCTACCAATCACTAGGATCGGTTATACCCTGATATGGAAACACTTGTGTTCGGTCACACAAGTTACCAGGACGGTTACATCAGTTACCAGGATCGGTTACCTCAATTACCAGGACTAGTTACCATATACTCATGGTATTGCTTGTGATCGGTCACACCAGTCACTAGGATCGGTTGCACCAATTACCAGGATCGGTTACACCAATTACTAGGACCGATTACACCAATTACAAGTATCGATTACACAACACTCTGTGATCGGTCACACCAATTACAAATATTCATCATACCATCTCAGGTGATTACTTAGGATCGGTTACACTAATTAAAAAAACTAGTCATACCAAATCATAAATCAGGCATTGTGATTAGTTGTACCAAGATACATAACAAAGTTACGATCGGTTCTACCATCTCACACATATTGGTAATCCAAAGATTTTCACTGAATAACCATACCAATAATCCTAGCAATTTCCCTTTTGATTCATAAAACAAGTTCATGAATGTACTGCCTTTAAACAAATGTAAAACATTGTTTCCTAGGATGAAATCTTCACCATTACCCATTCACATAATCATAACAACATTCATAAGATTATGTTGATGTCACATCTACGAAATTCAAAAGATAAGCGTTATACTTCGTAGTCTAATTCCCTAATACTATGATCGTGTGATCATGTCTCACTACTAGAGTAATATATCCAATACACAGCTTCGCAGTTATGTTTTCAATATAGCAGGACTTGAAAGATACGTTAGGAATGAAACAGTTCAAGTCAATATTACTAACCTCAAGAGGAAGGATGATGTCATCGTTGTAGATCGTTACTTCTTCACGTTCTTCAGGTCTTCGAGTAATACTTGTATGTCTCAACATTCCTAGACTTTCTAGTCTAACCTAAACGAAGTTGTCTCTAGTACATAATCAAGCGACTCTTAGATGAGTTTTGACACACTAAAATATGACAACCAAACTTAACATACCAACGCTTGGTGGGTTCAATCGAGCTATGCTCTAACAAAAACTCCATTAGAAATGCTTTGAGAATCATTAGGTTTATCATATAATGATTTGATAATACGGTGAACAATGAAAAAATATCTCTCTATTGTTATTAGATAGTAAAATCTATAAGAACGATGAACTCTTTTCATTTCCCGCAATACAAAGTTCAGATTGTTTTTTTGTGAGGAAAACTAGTTGGAAATATCGACATTTTTTGACCTGGATAAGGGCACTCAACTTCTCTTTCCTCACTTTTATTCCTGCTTTTGTTAGTAATAAATATTTAATTCACAAAAAATAATTATAATTATAATTAATTAACAAATTACATTTCTCATTCTTTTTTCCCTGGAAATATTCATTTTGATACTAACGAAGTACATATAAGCTTTCATCCCTACTCAAGTTTTGTTTCAAACATGCATTTGCATTCAGAATATTTTTTTTTTTGTTAATTGGATATTTATTAAAAAGGAACAAATGAAAACAAGAACTCAAGAGAGACAAAGAGAGGGAATCAATATCCTAGCACATATTTCCCAGAATTTGAGTCACCAACATTTCCTAGGTCTGCTGGTAAAGCATTAAATAAAATTACATTTTGGCTTTAAAATCTGTTGAGACATGCAGATGTCCCGACATCTATAACTAAAAACATAACAAAAAACTTAGCATAAAAAAGAGCCATGTATGATGTAAGGAAGCAGATTTAGCTTCCTTTGTTAATTTATCAGCTACTTGATTTCCCGAACTCGATATGAATTAAAAACCTAAAAGTGATTAAATCATATAAGAATCTCTATTAATTGCTTCTTCAAATAAAATCTGGTTCCGTCGTTTCATCAAATCTTTAACTCCATTTGTGAACTTCATAATTTTCCTGTAATCCCGTTCTACCCAAGCCCAAGGTCAACTAATTTTTCCCTTATTGCACCTTGTAGCATATCTAGAGCCTCTGCTTTTTCTGGACATGTAGCTTTGAGTATCCAGATTTAGCTCCTAGACTTGTACCTACATGATTTCTCATAATTAAGCCATATCTACTTTGCATTTAGAAGTTAAAATTAATTCTTTCTACTTTGACTTGAGTTAGGGCAAAGATAGCGGGGTGGGCAATTGAGCATATTTGCCCATTGCCACTCACAGAGGGATTATGAAACCAAGGAAATGTGTTAGAGAATTGCTCGGTCGAACTCACAAGTGTTGCTATCTCAAGCTGGTTGTCAAATTTAGTTGTCAAAACTATATCTTGATTTCTAGTCCACAATTAGTTAAGTCTCAGATTAGGATAGAAGTGTAGTTGAGAAACGGACATCACGACAGTCATCATTGTCGAAAACAAGGAGTCGTTCCAAGCGCTCAAAGGAATTCAAGCGAACTCTCAGTGATGTAGGAATTGTCTTTGCATCATGGCCAACAAGGGGTAATGGGGAGGGGACCAACAACAGTGGAAGCCCACTTCTGCACTAACAAAGGTAACGGTTTATGCGGTTCATAGGGGTCAAGACGTATCCGGTTGTCGTCGGCTGCCTCAAGTGCCCCCCCGAACCACGCGAAATGGTCGCCTATTACACGAATCACTAACTATGCCTGGGAGTGACCCTTTTTTTATATCCCTTCCTTTCGTTCGGCCTCTTAGCAGGCTTTGATGGTATATTAGACTGTCGTATTCTATCGTTTGAAGGCGAAGATCAATCCAATATTTTGGAGAACTTCTTCAACAAAAGGTAAGTGAAGACCGAACCATATATTTCTTAAGTTATATTCATCTTTTTATCTATGAGATGTTGTCGCATAACTAATTAGACAATCTTAAGCATATCAAGAATTTCGAGTCAAGTTTATCTTGGTAATTAGTTCTCGAAATATATATGACTAAGCTTAATGAACATTCATTCATACTTGATGAATTTCGGCTACGGATAATTTATTGTTCATAATATAAATTATGATTCAAGATTATCATTCGAAAATAGCCTGGAACAGTGATATGAGTCATTGATGTTATTTGGGAATGTTTCGAATTGATCTGGAGAGAAATACAGAACTACTGAAAATCTGGATACAGGACAGTATGCATACCAGTTTCACAAACTGGGAATACTGGTATAGGTCCGGAGCCGTAGTACATGTACCCAGTACACGTACCGATGTAGCTATAGTTCTGCAACGACTTAGTGGCACGCATACCCTATATCAATACCACAAAAGTCCGTGAACTCGTGAACCTGGAACGGTATACATACCTAGTATGCATACCGAAAAAGAACTATTGGTTTTGAAACAAGTGTGGTATCCATACCCGGTACGCAAACCGAAAAAGTTTTGTATGTTCTGGAACTTGTAGTTGTCTTAAGGGTATACATACTCGGTACATGTACCACGACAAATATAGTCACGAACAAGGCTGAGTACACGTACTTGCCATGTCGAATATTTTCAAATGCACATAAAATTATTTATGTGGGATAATTAGCATTTGAATAAATCTCTAAGAACATTATATAGACATGATTGATCACATCATAACTTATGGTTGTGATTCGAACTTAAAGTCTTAAGTGTTTATGAAAATGATTAATCTTATAGTTCAATCGGCTAGTTTCGGCTAACCGTTTATGAACAATGTCTTTGTACACGGTTCGGTTACGGTTCATCCTAACCAGAGTGTATATCTTGATATGTCAATCACATTTCAAAGATTCATTAGACGGTGGATATTGTTTGCTTGGTTCCAAAGCTATCTTAGCTTAAACCTAAAGCAACCTATGCTTTAAAAGTCTATAAAAGAGGAACCTCAAGCAACTAGGATCTTTGAATCCCGACACTGTCTTTGTGTGTCCTAGTTGTAAACTATACTCGTCCTTTTTCCAAAACCCTTTTAGGGTTTAGCGACTAAAATAACTTCATAGGAATTCGTGAATCCAGGTCAATCTATCTTTTATCTTGATATTTCGAGTATCCTGATCTTTTTTGATTGTTGAGCTTACACAAAGTTCTCCTCGTCTCAGACTTTGTTGATTCTATTAGAGCACTGCTCGGTCAAACCCGCAAGCGTTGCTATCTCAATCTTGTTTTTCAAGTTTAGTTGCCAAACTATAAGTCTTGATTTCTAGTCTACTTATAGCTAAGTATCAGATTAGGATAGAAAGTGTAGTTGAGCATTAGACTTCACGATGTTCATCGATTGAAGACGAAGAACTACTAAGGAGAGCTTGTGGAACTTCATCAACAAAAGGTATGTGGAGACTTGAACTCATCTATCACTCAAAAGTCTATCTACTCTATCTCCTATTTGAGACAAAAGTCGTATAGCCATATAGACTTCAATTATACACGTTTGATATTTCGAGATGAGTTTAACTCGCTTACATATTTCTCGAAATATGTGTTGGTAATATTTCACTTTAACCATGTTCTTTTATATTCATGTCGAAAGTTAAAAGATGATCATGTGAAAATCGCCTTGTAACATCTTCCATGGTTTGTGTGAGACAGCCATTTGATGTAGACTCGGAATGTTTCGTATTGATCGATCACTTGAAAATTGCTTTAAAGCTAATAGTTTATGTGAGACAGCTATTGTCGTCTTCCAATAATGTTTCAATGATTGAAACGGGAACAATTAACCATGATTGGATATAACACAGCATGCGTACTTGTATGCTAACTGTGACAAGTTATTCCAAGTCCGGGAACCATAATATGCATACCCGCATGCGTACTGGTTGGTTAATGAAAGTCTGGGAACTTAGTATGCATACCTGTATGCATACTGGTGTGAATTTCAAGTTCTGGAAATTCAACTGAGTTTTGGAAGGTATGTGTACCCGTTCGCATACTGGCGAACCCAAACTTAGTCCGTCCACTTAGGTATGCGTACCCGTTTGCATGCTTGAGTAGGTTATGTTTTCTAAAATCGGTTTGTTCATGAACTAATACATTTATGTATTAAGGAATGCAATCTTTTACAAACCGTGGCTATAATGTTGATGAAATTATTCGAGTGAATCAAAATCGATTTTACTTCAATTGTGTCTTGTATACTTCTATGAGAATATAAACAATTGAACAACTCTAGAACTAGTTTCATTTGAGTCATTTGAACTAGTTATGGTTAAGATGAATAAGGTTGATATGAAAGTGTTCATATGGCTAACTTCGGTTAACTATTGTTGATCCAACAAGGTCTACATGTTTAGGTACGGTTACTCATATTAAATGAAGTCACTTTTCATTTGTGTGTAACAAGCTAAGTTCGATCTAAAGGTTGAAAGATATTATCTTGAGTCTAATCAGGTTTTCATCTAACGGTGAATATTGAATACTTTGTTACCAAGGTAACATTGATTGCAAACCCTGATTAAGGTACAGAGGCATAAATAACGCAATTGTACCTTAATCAGTGTGAGATTGGTTAGGGCTCAACTACATTCCAGTCCGAAGTTAACTTGGAGTAGGCTAGTGTATGTAGCGGCTTAATACAGTTTGGTGTTCAAATTTGGACTAGGTCCCGGGGTTTTTCTGGTGTTATTTTTTTCGCATTGTATTTTCTATATAATTGAAATATCACAGGTTGTGCGTAAGTTCAATCAATTGTTAATCCAACCTTTGGTTGTTGATTAAATTGATTGACACTTGGATATTGGTTTTTGATACCGTACAAGTTATTTCTTATATTCAATCGAGCTCGCAAATTCCTATTTGTTTGATTGTGGATTGAATTGAGAAATTGAGATATAACTCTTGGATCTATTTCCATTGATTGAGTCTGACTGTCTAGTTTATTCTCTTGGAATTGATTGTCTTGGAGTTTGTCCATACAGATTGCTAAGCACAATATTGGGAGTGGTTGTTAGACCCCCGCTTTTTCAGATTCCACAAGTTTAATACTTGTGAGGTGAATAATAATCTAGGCTGCTCTTCGGGAAGCATAATTCCGGATGAGGTTAGCTAGACTTTGTCTATTTCTATCGATTTCCAGTATCACCTTGATCTACGATCAAAAAATAAATCGCACATATAGGCTTATATGTGGGAGGAAAATTGGTTTAAAGTCTTCAATTGATTTGAAGCAACTCTTAGGCTGTAAAGGACGCCAGCTAAGGTAATCATTTGCGCACAGTCCTGCTGGGATTCAAGAGGCGTAAGGAGAGCTAATGTTACTGAATTGCTGTGAGGGTTTTAATTCAGTCTCAACCACATTCCAGTCTGAAGTTAATTGGTAGTATGCTAGTGTGTGTAGCGGCTTAATACAGTTTAGTGTTCAATCTGGATTAGTCCCGGGGGTTTTCTGCATTTGCGGTTTCCTCGTTAACAAAATTTATGGTGTGTGTGTTATTTCTTTTTCCGCATTATATTGTTTATCTTTATAATTGAAATATCACAGATTGTACGTAAATCAATGAAAGTAGATACATCAATCCTTGTTTGTCGGATACAACTTGATTGATTCTTGGATATTGATTTTTGAGATCGTCCAAGAACTCTCACACGCAAATCAGGTTCTGTCAACTTTCTGATTGTGAGAGAAAGAGATATAACTCTGAATATTATTTCTCGATTGAGATTCATTAAGTTGGACTCTCGGAATTGTATTTAGGTTTTGTCCATACAGGTTGCCTAAGAAAAAGTTGGTGGTGTATTTCGGTACCCCCGCGTTTTCAAAATAGATGAGCAAACACTCAAATTTAATATTTTAGCCATCCCGTCTCAGATTGAGCTGAATGTATCAACCCGAGACGAGCGGTGTTGTCTGAGCCGACAGTGTTTAGGTTCATCCAACGACTTTAGTCTCATATTATGTAAATTCAATTAATTTGAACTCTGAAATCACACGTTATCCACTTTTTACACCCATAATTTCCGACGAATGGCTCAACTGTATATTAATCCAATAAAGTTTGTCGTAGATAAAGAATCTTTAAGAAGAAATTTTATAGTATATTATCTGGCCAAGGGTGAATAACGACGAAAAAATGATTTAGTAAGTATGAGTTATTGGAGAAAAATTTATGAAAAACTTTTGTACAGACACCAGTAATCCAATAACCGTAATGTTACTGGGTTGTTTTGTCGATATCAAACTAAAAAAAAACTAAGTAGAATAATTTATAACTTTATTTTGGGTTGTGAATAAATATCGACTTAGAGGTGAAACCAATGCTGATATTGTATTGCTAGCTCAAGAGGAATGACGAAGATGAAAAAAAAAATTTGTGTCAACACACAGAATTTATCAAATTTGCTCAATTTTGTGATAGCTCAAAAGATTCAAATTCTGGCTTTAACTAATTTGCAAAAATTAGGTTTTTCACGCCTTGCGCAATATCTCAACCCTATTGGTCGAGGACAAGCCTAGGTAAACTAGGGAATTGATCCGTTATGGACTAGCAGGAGCAAAGTCCTACCAAAAATCAGAAAACAAGAAATAAAAGAGGAGCCGCTGAAAATAGGAGCAGCAGCAAGAGGAGGCGTGGCCATGTCTCATGGTCGGCCAGTTCAGGCGCCACCCACAGATGGCCACGCCCCATGCTTCTTTCCGGCCACCCCTTCTCCCATCGACCAATCAGGTCGCTCTAAATCCGCCATATGCATATGGAGTGTGCCCGGGCCCATACTTGTCGGCCCTCCTTCCTATCGGTCAATCAGGTCGCTTTAAATACGCCACGCGCACTAGAGATGTGGTCGCGCTCCATGTTTGGTCGGCCCCCTCTTCTATCGACCAATCAGGCCTCTCTAAACCCGCCACGCGCATTAAAAGGCCAAACTATGCCAAACTATTCCAAACGGCCACCACGCTAATCAACATGCTAAACGTGCCATACCGCGCCAACATGCTAATCGGCATGAAAAACGTGCCATGCCGCGCCAACGTGCTAATCGGCATGCCAACATGCCACTTCGCCGCAGTAACATGCCGACGTGCCATAAACAGCGCAACTACGTGTTGACCCACTTTTGTTTGTGGCCAACGACATAACAGACTCCAACCAGGGTATTCTTATCAGAAAACACGTTTTTGCTTTAGTGGCGTTAGTCGAAACCCTAATTCTTGGTCGTGGCCCAAATTACGCCACTTTGGCCCCACGACATGCCACGAGCCATGCGGGACCCATAAAACCCTAAAAAAGGCGCCATGCCATGACCACCCATGGCTATCCTTGCGCATGTGGTCGTTCCCACATTATGGCCCTGCCATAATTCCTTTGACGCGGCCATGGCACCATCTGCACAAAAAACGTCACCGTGTCGCGGCCACATGCCACATGTGCTAATTGGGGCTGTGGCATGCCAAACTCTAATTTAGGCAGGGCCGCTATGCCACATGCCACACGCGCTAATTAGGGTTGTGGCATGCCAAAACCTAATTTAGGCAGGGCCGCTACGACACATGCCACACACACTAATTAGGGTTACGGCATGCCAAACCCTAATTTAGGCAGGCGCCGCTGCACCACTATGCCACTGACAGGTGTCATTACGCCATTATGCCACTACTGGCGCCAACAAGATGTGGCCATAATCAACGGCCACCTTCTCTCATAAATTCAATCTCAGCCGTCCAACTTCGCCACGGAGTTAACTGGCCTATAACAAGTCTCAGGTGACCAACCAAGACTAACCTAATAGCGTCACACGCCATTTTCCTACGTCAAGTCTCATGACTTAACTTTCCACACATGATTATCCTCCATTTAGCTGGCGTACAATTAATCAGAATAGCCAGGTCTTGCATACAAGACCCACTCAGCAATCTGCTGCACATTTTCCACGAAAATACTCGAGACATCAAACATGTCACAAACTGGGGGATGCTCATCAGGGTATTGGTCTGGCGGTTTACAGCGTGCAGCGTGCAACACGCCCATTATAAGAAAGTGTCAGGAAAACGGGTAGTTAGTGGCGGCAAGAAGTAGTGGGTGTAAACTAACTCGTTTCCTTCATAGTGGGGACATGGTTTCTAGCATTTACACATTATCCCACTTCTCCATCACTCAATCACTCCCACTTCCTACGAGATCAGGGTGCGTTCAATTATGACTTGTATAAATAGGTTTCTACCTATTTCGACCAAAAATAACAGTTTTGGTTAACAACAACACAAGTATCCAGAAAAACACAAAAGAACTAATAACTTACATTCCGCAAGCCAGTTCCACATTCTGATACAAGTCATAAAATAGCCACACCTTCAGAATTAACCATTATGGTCTCAACACCTTCTTCGCTTCCCTCCCTAAGACCAACCCTTCTCCTTAACTTTGTGACCGAAGCAAGACTGGAACGACCATTTCTTGGTTTAGGCCAGGATTGTACAGATTGATCTCTCGAATCTAAAGTACTCTCGTGCAGTGCATTTGTTTAAGGTTTAGATTCATTTCTCATCAACACACCCAAATTTACCAAAACCAGCAGAAACAGTTTTTACCCCAAAAACAATTGGCGACCACAGTGGGAGATTAATGTCTCGGTTGCAATATCAATTTTCAATTTCACTGACAATCTTCCCAAATTCAAGATGGTGGATCTTAGGTATAAATTCAATCATTAACCATAATTCACTTCAATCACCAATCCCAACTTTCCGCTTCATGATGCATCCCGGCCATCCAAAACACTTCCAAAGCCGCCAATGCTCGAAATCCAATCACCATGAACGGTATGAAAAAATATTAGAAGATGTTATCGCAAATCAAGCTGATATTATCAAGCTGCAAAATGAGACGTTTTGTATCTTAAAAAGTATGGCAAACTGGTTGTATCAAGAGCCAGCAAACATTCGCTCAGAGAACGCCACTAAATTTCAGAGATGACACAAAAAATGTTGAATCCTTGTCTGAGGTTTGTGCCTCCGCCAACGACGATGCATACAGAGTATGTGGACATATAGAAAGAGAGAAAAAGGGAATGACCAACACCAATGTATCATCCACAAGCGCAGTCAACACATCCCATGGTGTTACATCCTCTAGCACCAATACCGGCGGCGCGGGAAACATTCCCTCCGGCGTGACGCCTCCTATCACCAGAGCCAGAGCCGCTGCCACCCTTCCTAATGTTTCTTCGAGCGTAACGCCCCCAATTGCTACCAGAGCTACTGCCACTCCTCCATCAGAACGAGAGGCTAGAGGATCCAGAGGAAGCCAACCCCTTATTACCACCGTTGATTTGATGGAAAGACAAAAGTTCTCGTAAGGCTCAGACATACATGGCTACAACTCGGAAAGAGATACTTATTTTCCTCAAGACACTAAGCGACTATCGCAAGAGTCACTTCAACCTCAGATGGAGCTGACAAGGAATATTTTTAACGCCCGACGCAAGCACTTCAGCAGAACGCGCCTTTATAGATGAAGAGGTTCGCGTTGCTCCTGAATGCCCAGTAGAAAGGAATCCACAATCCAATTTCATCACACGTGAGGATCGGGAACGACTTCTCCAAAATCGAGGCAAAGAAAATCAACAATCCTTCTGAGTTCATAGGGACCCTCTTCCCGTCAGGAGCTGCATGATTTCTGGGGACTCCGTCCACAAATCGTACAGTCTATGATGAAACATTTATGTGAGATTCTGCATTTATCCAAGGCGCAGCGTCAAGACATATTTGCAACCCTCAATCGCACTGTATCAGGAAAGCAGCTGTTTCCAGCCAGGGAAGCCGTTCCCAAACCCCAACCTCTCCTGGAAAGCACGATTGATAGATGGAACTGGGGACTCCTAACCGCTGCTCACTTGAAGGATTTTGAGTTTGAAAACATGTTGATCGACACGGCCTCCGACCTCAACATTGTAACTGTCAAGACTCCGAGAGTTGCAAGGGAAAATCAAACAGAAGAAGTGTATTCTTTACCATGAGGAGAAAACACGACTTGCCGACCATCACTATTTGTGTGTCGTCTTCCCATCTTCCATATCGTATTAACTCGTTTTTCGAAGTCAAGGGTTAATGGCGCCCTCACTGGAGTTCTCTATAGAAGCCGCTTCAATGTTCTCTCCAGAAGCCGCTTCAACGTTCGCTCCAGAAGCCTCTTCAACGTTCCGCTCCAGCAGCCTCTTCAACGTTCCCTCTAGGAACCGCTTCAACGTTCGCTCCAGCAACCGCTTCAACGTTCCCTCCAGGAGCCGCTTCAATGTTCGCTCCAGTAGCCACTTCAATGTTCCCTCAAGGAGTCGTAGACGCCACTCCTTCCTGCCAAAGATCGTGTCGTAGACGCCACTCCTTCCTGCCAAGGATCGTGCCCGTAGCCGCCACTCCTTCCTGCCAAGATCGTGCCCTAGCCGCCACACTCCTACCTGTCAATGATCGTGATAGCCAGCCAAGGTTTGTAGTTGTGCCCACCTTTTGTCCCATCCCGCCAAAGCTCGTGGTCGTGGACATTTTTACTCGCTTACACGTCCAGCCAATCCCTTTGCTTCCATGGACGCCCATGCAATTCCAACCAACCTATTTTGTTCCCACGACAATGTAGCCTCTTCTGATCACAGCTTCTGACAACAACCCTTGATGCTCGTTTGTTGATACCAGCCAGAGCTTCACCACAACGACAACCACTACAAAGAATATTTCATCCATGTGATGTTCTAAGCATCCCAGCATCTCATCCAGGAGAGTAAAATAAGCTTGTATCAAATCCCATAGGCGTGGATTTTAGGTGATACAATCAAAGTAGGCTATACTTGGGGACTGAAGCCTCTTTCGGGTTTAGAAGTTTAAACGCAGTCACCACCTTACCAGCGAATGCAGTAGAAGCACATCTTTCACGAGAAAATAGGCTCAGGATAATTACACATGGGGACTACCAGCATGGGATGCCTTCACTTCCCTCAACCAGGTTATTTCTGATGTCAACATCGTCACTGTCGAAGCTTTACGAGCCGCATGAATTTCTCAACATAAAGTTGTACACGTGCATCAAAAACTCCAAAAGCACGCCGCAGAGATATTCACATGTAACTGGGGACTGCTCATCGCATCCCATTCGAATAAAATAGTCCAAGATGCAGAAGATAGTTCGAAGGATGTTGCTTGGAATGAAGTTCTTGAAGACTTGATAGCAGCACATCGACAACGGAACGCCTCTCAACTCGTCTACTTCACCCAACGACTCCGGAAGATTTCGACCATACAAGCATCCAAAACATATCATCATCGCTATTAGAAAGGCAAGAATAAGCCTTCCAGACACCGGCTCAGCAGTCCAGACACCAAATAACTTAACGTCAAGGACGTATTAACAACGCATCTACACTC
Source organism: Papaver somniferum (assembly GCF_003573695.1). Taxonomy (NCBI): domain Eukaryota; kingdom Viridiplantae; phylum Streptophyta; class Magnoliopsida; order Ranunculales; family Papaveraceae; genus Papaver; species Papaver somniferum. Next base: position 121,851,782 of record NC_039358.1, on the reverse strand, counting down.
TCCAAGATTAACCCTGACATGATCATTGTCGAACATATATTTCATCCATCCATCCCAGGAGCGCAGTGGAGTTTGGGTAAATTTTGAAACCCACTAGAGAGGTTAGATACTCGTTCTTCTGGAGACAAAACCTTATTACACATTCTGGAGAAGATCGATGGTATTGTTGGCTACATGCGCAAAATATAAAGGAACACCTACCTTGAGTTCTCCTGGCTCGCCTTGCTGCTGATTATAACTATTGGAGATTTCTTTATTGCCATTGCTGCTCGCTCTGCCGCTTCTAAAAAAGAACGTCATTCACACCGAGCTAAATATCCAAATTTGATCAACTACTCATGGATATTACACTCACAGCTAAAATACGAAGACAAGATGAACTTACCTTGCCGCTAACGGTTGGCACGCCTATGATCGAGCTACTGCAAACGAACACAAGAAGCAGACTAGCAAATAATAAAAGGGAAGGAAGTTAGCACACCCTTTTATATACAGAGCGCTTTTGGAATTCGAGCAGAGGAGGGTTTTCCTTTTGGACCATGCACGGAAGAAGGCAGCTGGGCCCGCAACTCCAACACTCCATGGCACCAACCTCCATGACCGAACCAGCAGCGCGCCAGCACGAGGAACACCAGCCGCTCAACCTGCAATACTTCGTAGCCAAGCCATCCTCTCAACCTGCAATACTCCATAGCCAAGCCATCCGCTCAACCTGCAGCGCGCCGTAGCCAGGCCAGCCGCTCAACCTGCAATACTTCGTAGCCAAGCCATCCGCTCAACCTGCAATACTCCGTAGCCAAGATAGTCGCTCAACCTGCAACGCTCCGTAGCCAGGCCAGCCGTTCAACCTGCAATGCTCCGTAGCCAGGCCAGCCGCTCAACCTGTAATGCTCTGTAGCCAGGCCAGCCGCTCAACCTGCAATGCTCTGTAGCCAGGCCAGCCGCTCAACCTGCAACACTCCGTAGCCAAGCCAGCCACTCAACCTGCAACGCTCCGTGGCCAAGCTAGCAGCGCGCCAGTACAAAGATCACCAGCCGCTCATACTTGCTGCCAAAGGTCGGTCGAACTTTTCCTGGTAACCTTTACATGTCTTGCCTTTTCGATTTTTAGCTTTGTTTGTCACCATCTAGTGCTTACCCCGCAACAATGTCACTGTTACGTACTAAGCAGGGGACTTAATGTTGATGGTGGTTTTTAGTTCAGGGCTAAAAATGTAAGACCCTATATTTAATACGCCCTCTGCAAAAGGACTGAGCCATTTAAAAGTAATGAGTGCCCGGGCCTCTCTACTCACACATGTATTGAGCAACTCAGTATATTTATTCAGAATGGTGCATGTAGCAACAATCCCAAACATTCTGTAAACTCACGCCTGCATTACTCATTAGTGTATGTTTTATTGAGTATTTTCCTATGCTATGTTCCCCGGATGAACCCTTAGTATTGGTATGACATGACAATTAATGTTCACTCGCAGGTGAGTAGCATGGATTTCCCGAAGTATCAAAGTTAAGGTATGCATGAAAATGCTCAATCAGAAGATGCGCCAACTGCTCTCTGAAAATAAAAGAATTTTGTGTCAACACACGGAAAATTTGCTCAATTTTGTGATAGATCACAAGATTCAAATTTTGGATTTAACTAATTTGCAAAAATTAGGTCTTTCGCGCCTTACGCAATATCTCAAACCCTATTGGTCGAGGCCAAGCCTAGGCAAACTAGGGAATTGATCCGCCATGGACTAGTAGGAGCAAAGTCCTACCAAAAATCAGAAAACAAGAAATAAAAGAGGATCCACGGAAAATAGGAGCAACAACAAGAGGAGGCGTGGCCATGTCACATGGTCGGCCAGTTCAGGCGCGCCACCCATAGATGGCCACGCCCCATGTTGCTTGCCGGCCACCCCTTCTCCCATCGACCAATCAGGTCGCTCTAAATCCGCCACATGCACATGGAGTGTGGCCGGTCCCATACTTGTCGGCCCTCCTTCCTATCGGCCAATATGGTCGTTTTAAATGCGCCACGCGCCCTAGAGGTCTGGCCGCTCCCCATGTTTAGCCGGCCCCCTCTTCTATCGACCAATCAGGTCGCTCTAAACCCGCCACACGCATTAAAAGGGAAAACTATGCCAAACGGCCACCATGCTAATCGGCATGCCAAACGTGCCATAACGCACCAACATGTTAATCGGCATGCCAAACGTGCCACGCCGCGCCAATGTGCTAATCGGCATGCCAACATGCCACTCCGTCGCAGTAACATGTCGACGTGCCACAAACAGCGCAGCTACGTGCTAACCTACTTTTGTTCGTGGCCAACGACATAACAGACTCCAAGCAGGGTATTCTTATCAGAAAACACGTTTTTGATTTAGTGGCATTAGTCGAAACCCTAATTCTTGGTTGTGGCCCAAATTACGCCACTTTGGTCCCACGACATGCCACGAGCCATGCGTGACCCATAAAACCCTAAAAAAGGTGCCATGCCATGGCCACCCATGTCTATCCTTGCGTCTGTGGTCGTTCCCACATTATGGCACTGCCATAATTCTTTTGACGCGACCATGGCACCATCTGCACAAAAAAAGTCACTGTGCCACGACCACATTCCACACGCGCTAATTAGGGTTGCGGCATGCCAAACCCTAATTTAGGCAGGGCCGTTACGCCACATGCCACACGCGCTAATTAGGGTTACGGCATGCCAAACCCTAATTTAGGCAGGGCCACTACTACACATGCCACACACACTAATTAGGGTTGCGGCATGCCAAAACCTAATTTAGGCAGGCGCCACTGCACCTCTATGCCACTGACATGCGCCATTACGCCGTTGTACCACTACTGGCACCAACAAGATGTGGCCATAATCAACGGCCACCTTCTCTCATAAATTGCAATCTCAGCCGTCTAACTTCGCCACGGAGTTAACCAGCCTATAACAAGTCTCAGGTGACCAACCAAGACTAACCTAATAGCGTCACACGCCATTTTCCTACAACAAGTATCATGACTTAACTTGCCACACATGATTATCCTCCATTTAGCTGGCGTACAATTAATCAGAATAGCCAGGTCTTGCATACAAGACCCACTCAGCAATCTGCTGCGCATTTTCCACGAAAATACTCGAGACATCAAACATGTCACAAACTGGGGGATGCTCATCAGGGTATTGGTCTGGCGGTTTACAACGTGCGGCGTGCAACACGCCCATTATAAGAAAGTGTCAGGAAAGCGGGCAGTTAGTGGCGGCAAGAAGTAGTGGGTGTAAGCTAACCCGTTTCCTTCATAGTGGGGACATGGTTTCTAGCATTTACACATTACCCCACTTTTCCATCACTCAATCACTCCCACTTCCTACGAGATCAGGATGCGTTCAATTATGACTTGTATAAATAGGTTTCTACCTATTTCGACAAAAAAAAAAGAAGTTTTGGTTAACAACTACACAAGTATCCAGAAAAACACAAAAGAACTGATAGCTTACATTCCGCAAGCCAGTACCACATTCTGATACAAGTCATAAAATAGCCAGACCTTTAGAATTAACCATTCTGGTCTCAACACCTTCTTCGCTTCCCTCCCTAAGACCAACCCTTCTCCTTAACTTTGTGACCGAAGCAAGACTGGAATGGCCATTTCTCGGTTTAGGCCAGGATTGTACAGATTGATCTCTCGAATCTAAAGGTCTGGCTATACAAGTCATAAAATAGCCAGACCTTTAGAATTAACCATTCTGGTCGCAACACCTTCTTCGCTTTCCTCCCTAAGACCAACCCTTCTCCTTAACTTTGTGACCAAAGCAAGACTGGAATGGCCATTTCTCGGTTTAGTCCATGATTGTACAGATTGATCTCTCGAATCTAAAGTACTCCGGTGCAGTGCATTTGTTTAAGGTTTAGATTCGTTTCTCATCAACACACCCAAATTTACCAAAACTAACAGAAACAGTTTTTACCCCAAAACATACACATACTACTCGAGCAAGATGTTGATGGAGTTGTATTAAATTTTAATTAAATTTAAAATTATTCTAAATAGACTAGTATTAGTTACATGTAACGGTTTACATAAATTTATTATTTCTAATTTTAATTAAATATTTTAAATAAGCATAACTAATCATTCTCATTCCATCTCCTATTACACGTGCCTCCCTACATCATACTCCCAAAGCCTTCGTACCTTGTGTTCATGCACCTTGAAATCCTTCACCTTAAGCTCTAGCAAACCAAGGATTTATTCCTTGAGCTGGAGAGCCTCCAAAGTTTAATGATCTTCTATAATCTTGATAACCCCGAGGGTTTGGAGATGGTAGCACTGGTTGGTGAACACGATCGTGCTTGATCCCTTTAAGCTACAGAACATGGTACGTAGGCATCCGCTTTGCGGTTCAGCAAAATTGTGTAACGTCATTGATATCGTCTGAAAAGAGTTGCTTCTTTGCAGTTCATACCATCCATTCGGAGATGATTTTATCCTTGTCAGTAAGAGGCGGTCGCGTCAATCCATTGGTTATTCATACGACCTAGTGAGACAAGAGACAATTATTACAATCCTAGGTAATTTATATCATATGTCTGATCAACGCGTGCGATGAGAGATGATTATTACCACTCCATAATTCATATCATATGAGAAGTGATGGTTATTGTTTATAGTGGCACTTCATGCCATTTATCTAGAGATATTTACTACCCTTTTGAGTAGTCCATATTGTCTGAGAAAAACGATTTGTTGAGTTTGACCAAGTATTGTGATTGTCAGGCCCAATTGATGCCCCCACCTACGGGTGGCTACCCGGAAGAACATTGGCAATTGGACGACGGTGGATGGTACCCGACCACCCTGATATTGGAAACTGGTCATTCCTCACATGTCTGATACAATGTGTGTTGTCAGTCCCAACAGGGGTTCCCCTCTAGTTGTGGATACCCGGAAGACCATTTGCAAGGCTGATAAGTGCATAATTTACATGTTGTTAGAGCATAGATCGGTTGAACCCACCAAGCGTTGGTATGTCAAGTTTGGTTGTCATATTTTAGTGAATCAAAACTCATTTAAAGAGTCGCTTTATTACATACTAGAGTCAACTTCGTATAGGTTATCTTGAAAGTGTTAGGATATGAGACTTACAAGTATTACATGAAGACTTGAAGAATGTGAAGAACTATGGAGCTACAACGACAACATCATCCTTCCTCTTGAGGTTAGTAATATTTGACTTGAACAGTTTCATTCCCTAACGTATATTTCAAGTCATGCATATTGAAAACATAACTGCGAAGCTGTGTATGAAACTCTAGTTAGATATAGTATTAAGGAATACAATACGAGGTTTATTGCTTAACCATTAAACTTTGTATATAAGACATCGACATGATCATATGAATGTTGTGATTATGTATGGGTATGAGTGAAGATTTCATCCTAGGAAACAATGTTTTACATTCGTTTAAAGGAAGTAACTTCATATTGTTTTATGAATCGAAAGGGAAATCGCTAGGCTTATTGGTATTGTTATTCATTGCAAATCTATTTTGAATTACCAATACGTGTGTTTAGTATAACCGCTCATAAACTTGTTTATGTATCTTGGTAAAAATAATCACAAGGCCTGACTTATGTATTGGTACGACTTTTATCAGTGAAACCGATCTTAAGTAATCACTCAAGATGGTATGATCGATGTCTTGTAAATAACAAATTTTATCTAGTCATTAAGGAACCGATCCTAGTAAGAGGTGCAACAAATTTGCAAGAGGGAATCGATCCTTGTAAGAGGTGCAACATGTTTTTAGTGTATGGAGGAACCGATCCTATGAACATGTGCAACACGTTTGTAGTTTTGGGGGAATCGATTATATGGACATGTGCAACCGAATACAAGTAGTTACCATAAGTTTTGGGGGACCGATCCTAGTACATAGTCAGTCGAATTTTGGTAACTAGCATGACTATGCACAATACTCACATGGAGGTAGAACCGAACTTGTTTTGGTAGAACCGTGAAACCCATAATTGGTGAATAATCAGTCACATAGTTCTTGGAATTCAGACGAACCAATTTTAAACTTGTTTGGAAGTGTGGCAAATCATTTCCAAGATTGTAAGTATGAAAAAGGACTTGCAAAGTAAAGATGTTGACATATTTTGAACATGTGCAGTAACTCTTATCATTAATTGTTCAAAGATATTCCTTAATAGCTAAAGGAGAATCCCAGGATCGAAATAAATTGAGAATCTTTTAATTAAGGTTTCTTAGTTTTTATATGCTATTTAATCTCCAGCAATTAAATGAATATCTTGAGAAAATAATAATTAGTAATGTGCATTTACTGATTATATATTTTTCTATTGGGATTTCGGTCAATATTTGGACAGTGCATTTCCAGGAATTATGAAAACCGATTTTGTGTTTATTGCATATCTTTGAGAATATTCGGTTTTAGAAATTCCTTGGTGTCCAAAATTCCTTGTCTATAAATATTGAAGTTTGCATTTCTAGCAAACTAATCCTCAGAGCCAGCAAAACTACCTAGTTGTGTTGTTACTGGTGGAGCTGCCTATTCGGAGAGGAAAGTAACCTAATTAGGCGAAATCTCTTACGGCCGCTCAGTTTAAAGACTTCTTTGGGATTGAGAAGCTCTATTAGTACCGTTGGTGGAAAGCTAGATAATTGCGGTTTATTATTAGTTTTCGATTGATTTGATTGACTAACGGTTGGTGAACTTTGATTGCACCTAGTTTGTTTATGCTTGAGAATTTTCTCTTCTGATATAAGATTCACTCAAAATAGATCGAAGTTTCGATGGGGATCTTTAGACTGTTTGTAGATCTAAAGACGTCTTGTGATAATCCAACGTTAACATACTCCGTTTTGTGTGTGATTGATCACAAGAGATTCAATTTTATTGTGTGCAGGTGATGATTGAAGATTAGAGAAGATTTGAAGACAAGAAGACTTTTTGGGTTCATAATATTTGGTGTGCACAATACTTGTTTCGGCTGGAAAGGGATCTAACTATAATCGGTTTATCTTTGTGATAGATTGGATTGATTAGTTGAGTAGATCAGCATCAATACACTTCTTTGTGATTAATAGTATTAATTGCATAGTCTAACAATTACTCCGGTAGTTGTTGAGAGATTGATCTAAGGACCCGACAAAAGAGTTTATTGGTTAAACGGAAGAGCCTTTGTCCAACTCATATCACGTTGTTTGAAAAGAGTTGTCACCGAACAGATTTGTTGTTCCTTTACTGTTTGGAATACGAACCAAAGGAATTATTCCAAGTGCGTGAATTATTAACAAGTTGGAGGCGCAGGGATACTGAGGAAACTAGGTGAACTATAGGTTTATTTGCTTGGTCTCAACTATACGAAGTTGGTTTGATTTTGTATAGCGGCTTAATTCTGAGAGTATTCAATTCTGGACTAGGTCCCTGGGTTTTTCTGCATTTGCGGTTGCCTCGTTAACAAAATCTTGTTGTGTCATTTACTTTTATTTTCCGCAATTATAATTATTGTTACTATAATTTAAAGTAAATTACACAAACATTAATTCCTATTTTACTTGATAGACAATCCCTAGAGTTTGGTTAAGTCAGAACTTATTATCAAGTAAACATACTTCGTTATTGTATTGTCCTGATCTTGTATTCCATAATCAATCACACAAGTTATCTTATTGTCGTATTGTCTCGATCTCGTATCCATAGACGATCACACGAAGTATGAACCGATTAGTTGTATTGTCTCGACTCAGTCTATAGACAATCATTTTCGGAGAAAGGACTTATAGGTGGAAAAGTTTTAGATGCAGGTACATTTGGGTACCCTCGTCTTTTCAATTGATATCAGAGCAGGCAAACACGAAAAAATCTAACAATTTGTGTTTGGTGCGATCCAACCATAAGAAAATGAATCTAATGAGTGATCCAGTTAACGTACCACCAATATTTAATGGGACAAACTACCCATTATGGAAATCTGCTATGAAAGCTTTTCTTCAATCCCGAGATTTTAATACTTGGTTATTAATCGAATACGGATATCAATAACCGATGGATTATTCGAAAACAGAGTTCAAACGTTTGGCGTTTTATACTCATGAAGAAAGGATTCTTGCAAAACAGAATTTTGATGGTTTGAATGCCATCATACACGCAGTTAGTGATGACCTTCTACATCATGTGCTGACTTGTAGAACTTCTAAAGAAGAATGGGATATTCTTGAGACTGTATTCGAGGGAGATGATTCTGAAAAAGAAGCTAGACTTCTTTCCCTTTCATCTGAATGAGAACACCTCAAAATGGATGATAACGATACTTTCGAGGAGTTTAACTCTAAACTTTCTGAGATTGTAAATGCATCTTCTTTCCTTGGAAAGGCCATACCTGAAAAGGAAATAGTATGCAAAATTCTCAGATCGTTACCATCCATATACGAGTCTAAGAAACATGCCATAATAGAAGGAAATCATCTTTCTATACTTTCTCGAAGCTCTCTTGTAGGAAAGTTAAAGATCTTTGATAGAGAAACTCTGCTGAAGAATCAAACTGTGAAACGTTGCCAAGAGGACAAGGTACCCGTTGAAAAACAGCTTGACTCAACTATTGTGCTTCTGACGCAGCGAATTAAGGACATGTTATCTATTGATAAACATATTCCTGATACATTATCGTTTTGCCATAAAAAGAGTAATGATGAAGTACAATGCTTCAAATGCCGTAGATTCGGACATATGGCAAAATATTATCCTAGCAGAAGAACACAGAAGTGCAACAAGGCGTATATCTCCACTCTTGATGATATTCCGGAGGAAGAATCCAATGAAGAAATATCTGATTGTAATGCACTTCTTTCCAACTCGAACAGTGATGAAGCCTATAAGTCTAAGAAACTTCAAAAGGGTCTTGAGTTGGGAATTAAGGAAAATAAAAGGTTAAGCCTGGTACTTGAAAACCTTTTGAAATTCCTATCAGATAAAACCTGTAAGGTAAAATCTGAACAAGAAAAATTGGGTGAAAAACAAAAGAATCAGAACCTAGTTTTTCTGATAATATGATAAGTTCTTCATGTGGAAGAAATAGCCACACTGCAATTTTCCTTGTAAATATATTTATCAAGGCACTTCACAAGGGGATAGGGTTTTTGAAGCCTGGTAAGTTTATGGGATCTCAAAAGGAAGTTGCAAACTCTTGCAATTACAAGAGAAAGAAAGACCAAAAGGAAACACAATCTATTGTGTTTATAAGTCATCCTAAGGATGTCTTTGTTAACTATGGTGAGAATAATTCTCACCTCAACACACACTGATTGTGTTGAAATATGCATACTCACTTGTTGCCCAAAACTCTGATTGTGAGGAAGCATAAATCTGGGAAAGTTGTTCATGATATTTTTTTTCCTTAAGTGAAAAATAATAAATATCTTTTATTTTTGGATAAAATAGTTTCGGTTTCCATAAACCAAATTATTCCTTGATTTTCTCCCATCTTATATACCTTCTTCCTGTCCGAAAGAAGACTATTTTTTATGGAGAAATCGGTAAAAGAAGGGTCATATCTTGATGATTTAGCACTATGTGCATCAGTTATGACTGAAACTCATGATGTCTCTATTCATGATAACTCTCAAGATTCTCTAAGAAAACATATTCTTACTGTTAAAGGTTGCATTAGATATCATGAGCTGATGATAAAGGATTCAAAAGAAGTACTAGCTAATCTTCATTCTCAACTGCTTGAGATGAACAAATCATTTACTGAAAAGGGAAGTGCTCAGAAGAATTTGAATCCGTTTTTTGAAAGCAATCTTCACAAGAACTGAGAAGGAGAAAATAGACTTCAATTTTTGATTTCTTTCAATAATTGTAAAGTCTATTATGAATAAAACCATCTTATTATTATGAATAAAATTATTATTTTATAATTTTTCGTGTGATAGTTAAAATGCGGGGGTCTAACAACCACACCCAACAATTTGTTTGGCAATCTGAGAGGACTTACTCCAATACACTTTCTAGAGAATCAACAAGACAGTCAGACTCAATCTAGAATAAAGTATATCAAAGAGTTTAATATCTCTAACTATTAATTCAATCCGCAATCAGCAAATAGAAATCTGCGAGCCCGATTGAATATAAGAGGAAGTACTTGAACGGTACCAAAGACCATGTTCAAGTGTAAATCAATGTAAATCAACAACCCAAGGTTGGATATTCTAATTGATTGATCTTAACGCACAACCTGTGATATTTCAATTATATAACAAAATATAATGCGGAAAAGAAATAACACAAACACCAGAATTTTGTTAACGAGGAAACCGCAAATGCAGAAAAACCCCAGGTCCTAGTCCAGATTGAACACCACACTGTGTTAAGACGCTACAGACACTAGCCTATTACCAATTAACTTCGGACTGGACTGTAGTTGAACCCTAATCAATCTCACATTGATTCAAGGTACAGTTGTGCTCCTTACGTCTCTGATCCCAGCAGGATACTACGCACTTGATTCCCTTAGTTGATCTCACCCACAACCAAGAGTTGCTATGACCCAAAGTCGAAGACTTGATAGACAAATCTGTCTCACACAGAAAAGTCTATAGGATTGAATAAATCTGTCTCCCACAGAAATACCCAAGAGTTTTTGTTCCATCTTTTGATAAATCAAGGTGAACAGGAACCAATTGATAACCCAGACTTATATTCCCGAAGAACAGCCTAGAATTATCAATCACCTCACAATAAACTTAATCGACTAGCGAAACAAGTTATTGTGGAATCACAAACAATGAGACGAAGTTTGTTTGTGATTACTTTTTTATCTTTCCTATCGGAGATATAAAATCTCGAGCCAATTATTTCAATTGAATCAATCATGAACATTATAGCCACGGTTTGCAAAGATTGCATTCCTTATGATTTAAATGTTTAAGTCCATGAACTGACCGATTTGACAAAGTAACCAGCTTAAGTATGTGTACGGGTATGCGTACTTAAGCAACCGGATTTTGAGTTTGTTAAGTTTCCAAACTCGGCAGAAATTTTCGGTTCGAAAACTTCCGCCAATATGCGTACGGGTACGCATACTTAAGGTGACTAGTTTAGGAGTTTGTAATTCCCAAACTCAACAGATATTTTCGGTTCGAAAACTTCCGTCAGTATGCGTACGGGTACACATACTTATCTTGTCTCCTTCACCAATTTCGTATACACACATATGCATACTCTTGGTTCCCGGTTTATGGATTTATACACTAATGTGCGAACACACTATATATGCTTATATCCAAAGATGGTTACATCATCAACTCTTTATTTCAATCATTGAAACATTCTTCTATAATGACAATAGTCGTTTTCACACACTATTAGCATCAAAGCAATTTTCTAGATATTGAAATAATCATTATCGAGACATTCCAAGCCTACATCAAATGATTGTATCACACAAACCATGTAAGATGTTACTCGGCAATTTTCTCATGATATAAGATGAACTTGGTCAAAGCGAAAGCTTACCAACACATATTTTGATAAATATGTAAGCGAGATATACTCAGCTCGAAATCTCAAATGTGTATAGAGAAAACTATATCGTAACACGACTTATATCTCAATATAGGAGATAGTAGAAATAGACTTTCCAAGTGATAGATGAGTTCAAGTCTCCACATACATTTTTGTCGAAGAAGTTCCACAAGCTCCCCTTAGTAGTTCTTCGTCTTCAAGAGATGAACGCCGAGAGATCTAAGATCAACTATACTATCTATATCCTAGTCCGAGACATCTATAAATAGGCTAGAAATCAAGACTTATAGTTTGATCACTAACATTGACAAACATGCTTGAGATAGCAACACATGCGAGTTCGACCGAGCAATACTCTAACAATCTTTCCCTTTGTCAATTTTAGTGACAAAACTATCAATACAAATGGATTACAAAATATATAAAAATTGTAGCTTCCCATCCACATGCTTGATATCCTTGGCATCTTCAATGCGACTCGAAATCTCCGTCACTTCCAAGTACTCCATGATCCTAAAGTTTGTAAGTTCAGCATCATAGTTGTTGAAGATCCGAAGCTATAACAATGAGAAAACAAAATGCTCTCAATCATTGTTATACAATGTCATAGTATTATTACACAACATCAAAATCCAATTATATCACAACTTTGACAACAATTCTATGGTGATATTCATCACTCCCCCTTAGTCAATATTTTATCTCAATATGAAAACCACTCCCCCTTACATAATGATCCGTAAACCATATGTATTTGTAGTATCACACTACACATTAATTATCCCCCGTTTTGTCAACATAAATTGGTAAAGGTACGAAAACTAGTGGGATCCTCATGAAATTTCCACGGAGATACTTCATGACTAAAAGAGAATACCATACCAACTTATTTAGACGCCATCATAAAGCTGAAGCTAAATGCATTCATCAAGGAGTTAATAAAGATACAAGATAACCCCTAAAATTCCACAGCCGCACTCCCCACAAAGATTTGGCAATTAAGCACAAGTTCAATATGAACTCTCCCCCATAAAATTTCATTCCCGAAAGAACAACAAAGACGACCTTACTTTCACAAGAAAACAAGGACTTCTTTGGACATAACCAAATCACATGAAAACATGAATTTGAATCCAAAGTATTCAATTGAATTAACCACAAAAGAATCCATGATTAATCCAATCAAAATGCACAACTAAATTAACCACAAGAAAACCCATGATTAATTCAATCAGAATTACACAACTAAATTAATCACAAGAAAGTGATCAATTCAATTGGTCATGCTCGTCATAAGAGGACTTACGGAGCAACAACTAAACTGACCACAAGAGAATGATCAATTCAATTGGTCATGCTCAAATATAAGAAAACTTATGGAGAAACACATTATATGCACAAAGATGTGGATCGAAGATCGACCAATACTGCGGAATAGACAAAGATTCATTCTATTTTCATCACTATTTGCATAACGATATATAATAGACCTAATCTTTGTAGACAAATTTCATCTTATCTTCCATCAATTATTTACATAATGACATAATAGGTTCAATTTTTGTTTTTCAAAAGTTCATTCAATCTTTTATCAATATTTGCATATCGACATATGAAAGAGATAACTTTTGACCACGTATGGGACAATCATAGTTCACGGACGCAAACACACATATCCCATAACAAATTGCAATATATAAAACCAATAAAGATTAATACTGCAAAAACAATCTTTGCCCTTTGAAGGTAGAATCAATCTTTTTCGCACGGATTTACACCAAGAGTGGTTACCAAGGGCGTATAAAAAGTTTTTTTTAACAAAGAAGAACATACAAAGTTATTAAAGACCACGCATCATAGTTCACATAAGATGATTATGAACTTTCAAGAATCTCATAGCAATGCGTACTACTGCCTATTCTTGAACTTCCTTCTTTGTTATTCACCAACATCATTATTTTAAAAGCTAAAAATGAGCTTATAAGATAATTACTCCAAGAATCCAAGTGCCCAAGTCCGACGGAAGTAGAACAAGTGCGACGAAACGGAGCAAATTACTCAAAAACAAGATACGAGACAACGACCAACCTCAACTTATTCAAATTTAGGATTTCTCATCACCATTTTGAAGAGAATTCAAATAGGAAGAGAATTCAAAAATAATGAGGTCATTCCGAGTTCGGACGAGGAAGTTACGACCAAAACAAATTTATTGAATATCGACGTCAAGTGTGCATACAGGTTTGCAAACAAATTTTCGTATCCTGGAGCAGTATGAAAACGGGTATGCGTACTTAAACCAATGTATTTTTATTTTAAATGATGTTATGCATACCTGGTATGTGTACCATGTAGTCCAACATCCCGAACTATTATTTTCAAACCTAAACATTTAAGAACCTTAAGCACAGATCAAGTTAGATAGAAATGAACTATAAGCAAGGTACATGGATCATTATAAGTACTCTAAGCAAAATAAAAACACAAATATTGCTCAAGTTTATAGACATACCTTTTTAGAAGAATCCAATCGAATTCTACACCCTTACCGAACATAATATGTGCGCCCCAATTCTTGTGTTTCCCTCACTATATACATAGCAGGGCATTCCTTGGTGAGGATGCACTTTCAACACACTCAGGTTGTGTTGAGGTGAACAATATCTTGCTCACCATAAGTGACTTTTGGATTATCATGAAAGAGATCGTTTTTAGAACCTTTCACATCCAAATCCATCTTTCCAAAGAACTCTTTAAGTTCCAACATCATGAATACTGCCTTCTCCATAGTCATGGAATTTTCTGGGAGATCATTCATTTTCACACTCAAAGCATCATTGACTTTATTTGGAACCCACTTCTGAGTGTGTTTAGGAACAACCAGAACCTTCTTCCCATTACTCTCGTCAAGATTTCTCGAAAGAGAATTTGATTGACTATTTTTTACAAGTTAGTCTTTCTCTAATTGGGAGCAACAGATCTTGTCTTCTTCTTTATGAAGTTATCCTTTTCATAACCATTACGATTGTGAAAAGGATTCGTATGACATTTATAGGCAAATCTAGGCTTATCACAACACTGATTCCTTTGCCTAAAGGTTGGACATTTAAAACCTGTAACGTTAAGGGGATTAGTCTTAACATATGATCTTGGTTTTCACAACTACTTGTGATGCCCAAACAAGAACATCATGAAGTTTCTCATTCCTTATACGGAAACGACATCTTCTTCCAAGTGACCTTTATTTCCGCAATAGTGGCAAACATAAGGAATGTTCTTACCTCGATCCGTATGTGCTAACTTTGGAGGTTGATATACTTTGATCTTTTGAACCTTAACTGCTAAGGTATTTCACTTTTTCTATCAGTGGAAACCTTTTGTCGAGAAGAATCACTAGCCTTGACAAATTTTACCTCTTTGCTAGTACTTGGAGCATCTATTCCCTTATAGCCCAATCCTCGTGTATCACGGTGATTTTTACTTTCTCCTAGCATAGTGGTTAATTTGCTTGAACTAGTATTGAACTTTTTCAAGTCATCTTCCAACATCTTGATTTTATCAAGAGCAACAGTTAAATCAGCCTCAAGGCGTTTTTCTCGAGCGAGATAAGCGCTTTCCATGTCATCAAAACTTGCTTGCTGAGAGTTAATCCTTGCTTCAGATTCTGCAAGTTTCTCTTCCAACAAAAAGTACTTTTGATAAAGATTATCACATTCAAGTGACTTCATACGTAGGTTTTCCTCGGAATCCTTGAGGATCGATTCGTTAGAACGATTCGAAACATAAACACCAGCGTAACATCTTCTTAATTTCTTGTTTGTAAGACAGAGATTAGTCAGAAAAGGTGTGACACGAGAAGTTGTCATCTTTTTCTTTTCCAACGAATTTAAAAGCTTAACATACTCCGACACTTCCTTATCAACATCTCTATCAATAAATAAATCACCTTCATCAGAAAGTTCATCCAACTGTTCTTATAGGCGTGTTTCCCAGACTTCAACAATTCTACATTAAGAGAATGTTTAGATACTAACCTAGATGTGACAGTTTTCTCAGGTGAATTCAAGTTTTGAAAATCATCTGGTAATTTATGACCTGATACGTTATTAGAGATAGACTCGTCCATAATAATCAGATTGCTACAAACACAGACTTATGAGGTTTTAAACGTGTTTGCCTGCTTTGATACCAATTGAAAATGCGGGGTCTAACAACCACACCCAACAATTCGTTTGGCAATATGAGAGGACTTACTCCAATACACTTTCTAGAGAATCAACTAGACAGTCAGACTCAATCTAGAATAAAGTATATCAAAGAGTTTAATATCTCTAACTCTTAATTCAATCCACAATCAACAAATAGAAATCTGCGAGCCCGATTAAATATAAGAGGAAGTATTTGAACGGTACCAAAGACCAATGTTCAACTGTCAATCAATGTAAATCAACAACCCAAGGTTGGATATTCTAATTGATTTATCTTAACGCACAACCTGTGATATCTCAATTATATAACAAAATATAATGCGGAAAAGAAATAACACATACACCAGAATTTTATTAACGAGGAAACCGCACATGCAGAAAAACCCCAGGACCTAGTCCAGATTGAACACCACATTGTATTAAGCCGCTACAGACACTAGCCTACTACCAATTAACTTCGGACTGGACTGTAGTTGAACCCCAATCAATCTCACACTGATTCAAGGTACAATTGCGCTCCTTACATCTCTGATCCCAGCAGGATACTACGCACTTGATTCCCTTGGTTGATCTCACCCACAACCAAGAGTTGCTACGACCCAAAGTCGAAGACTTGATAGACAAATCTGTCTCACACAGAAAAGTCTATAGGATTGAATAAAATTGTCTCCCACAGAAATACCCAAGAGTTTTTATTCCGTCTTTTGATAAATCAAGGTGAACATGAACCAATTGATAACCCGGACTTATATTCCCAAAGAACAGCCTAGAATTATCAATCACCTTACAATAAACTTAATTGACTAGCGAAACAAGTTATTATGGATATTAAATCTCGAGCCAATTATTTCAATTGCACTCAACACGATAGAAACAACAAGATCAGATCACGCAACTACAAAGATAATAGTTGGGTCTGGCTTCACAATCCCAATGAAGTCTTCAAGTCGTTAACCTACATGGTCTCGAGAAGAAACCTAAGGTTAAAGGAGAATCGACTCTAGTTATACAACTAGTAACACAGAAGAGGCGTGGGGATTAGGTTTCCCAGTTGCTAGAGTTCTCCTTTATATAGTTTTCAAATCAGGGTTTGCAATCCAAGTTACCTTGGTAACAAAGCATTCAATATTCACCGTTAGATGAAAAACCTGATTCAACCAAGCTAATATCTTTCAACCGTTAGATCGAACTTAGCTTGTTACACACAAATGAAATGTGGCCGTACCTAAACGTGTACACCAGGTTGGTTCACAAATAGTTAACCGAGGTTATCCATATGATTACTCTCATATCAACCTTATTCATCTTAACCATAATTAGTTCAAATGACTCAAACGAAACTAGTTAAAGAGTTGTTCAATTGTATAGAAAACACAATCGAAACCAAACCGGTTTGATTCACTTGAATCAATCATGAACATATAGCCACGGTTTGCAAAGATTCATTTCTTATGATTTAAATGTTTAAGTCCATGAACTGACCGATTTGACAAAGTAACCAGCTTAAGTATGCGTACGGGTGTGCGTACTTAAGCAACCGGATTTTGAGTTTGTTAAGTTTCCACACTCGGCAGAAATTTTCGGTTCGAAAACTTCCGCCAGTATGCGTACGGGTACGCATACTTATCTGGTCTCCTTCACCAATTTCGTATACACGCATATGCATACTCTTGGTTCCCAGTTTATGAATTCATACACTAATGTGTGAACACACTATATATGCTTATATCCAAAGATGGTTACATCATCAACTTTTTATTTCAATCATTGAAACATCCTTCTATAATGACAATAGTCGTTTTCACATACTATTAGCATCAAAGCAATTTTCTAGATATTAAAATAATCATTATCGAAACATTCCAAGCCTACATCAAATGATTGTATCACACAAACCATGTAAGATGTTACTCGGAAATTTTCTCATGATATAAGATGAACTGGGTTGAAGCGAAAGCTTACGACACATATTTCGAGAAATATGTAAGCGAGATATACTCAGCTCGAAATCTCAAATGTGTATAGAGAAAACTATATCGTAACACGACTTATGTCTCAATATAGGAGATAGTAGAAATAGACTTTCCAAGTGATAAATGAGTTCAAGTCTCCACATACCTTTTTGTCGAAGAAGTTCCACAAGCTCCCCTTAGTAGTTCTTCGTCTTCAAGAGATGAACGCCGAGAGATCTAAGATCAACTATACTATCTATATCCTAGTCCGAGACATCTATAAATAGGCTAGAAATCAAGACTTATAGTTTTAATGACTAACATTAACAAACATGCTTGAGATAGCAATGCATGCGAGTTCAACCGAGCAATGCTCTAACAGATAGTTTTTGATTACATAGCATGTGCTTGAATGCTTTATCTTATTGTTATGTATTTTTATGGGATCTTTGATTTCGATTTCATTACCTTGACATTAGATCTCATATATGTGAACCCTTATGGTTTGGGTGACATTTTGATTTTGCGGGATTAAGTTCTAGCCCATGTTGGTAGGCTTTACCAAAGGATCATGAGGGGTTCATGTAGAAACAATATGTGAAAAAGTCACAATATGTTGAATCATTTGGTTTAGCATAAAAACATATGTGTTTCGGGGATTTCAACTTTTGCTTGCAATAGTTAAAAACCGGTTTTCAACCTTTCTCTGGTAATGGTTGCTCTTTGTTGTTGTTCTTTTGTTTTGGCGGGAGGATGACAACTTTAATGGGGGAAAGTTCTAAGTGAACTTGCGCTTAATGACATATCTTAAGGGGAGAAGAGGGTGCGACATTTGAGGTAACAATCTTGTTAGTTAATTGTTTTCCTGTTTAAGAAAAGCATGATTTTATTTCATATCTTTATTGCTTTTGCTTAACAAAATTTCGGTACAATTGATGTTGATTCCATTATTTGTGTATGGATGTTTGATTGTGATTCAGTTGTTTCCGGTTAACAAAAACTATTGTTATCTTTCGTTATTGTTTGGTATCAATTGTTTAGGCTTACAAAATTTCGATGCAATTGCAATGCTATAATATGTCTATGTTTGTTTCAATTGCTTCCGGTTAAGATAAATGATTATGCAAGTTGATTTATTTGGTTTGTATGGATTGTTTATGGCTTAAGAAAAATGTTTCGGGATCATTTGTTTAGTCCAAGTGATTTCCGGATAAGAGAAACTATGTTTTTCGAATCTTAGTTAGACTTATCAAAGTAGTAGGATTTGGTTATTCAAGTCTAATCGAATGCCTTGACAAGAAATACTTAGTTAGACCTTTCACTTGTCTTGTCTTGTCAAAAGAGGTCTAAGTTATTTTTGAGAATAATTAGAGTCTGATGAGAAAAATAAAGTTAATTATGATCTTTATTTTGGTCTTATCGAACAAGCATTTGTATTTGTACAATCAGTTTAGCAAAAGAACTAAGGTGCTTAGTCGATTTTTGATATGCTAAACTATTAGGGAAAATTGCTTCGGTCAATTGTTTCTTAGATAACATGTTAAAACCAAATTACTTGTAGTTTCGGTTTTGATATTGGTCATCTAAAATGGTGTGTAAAAACTTCGTGCTCAACTCTTATAGGTTTGTAAATTCTCTTTGTGAGATTTGTAAGATCCTTTCGGTTTGTCCTTTATTTTTTCGTTTCTTTATCATTTTGTGACAAAAAGGGGGAGAAATATATGAAGTAAACAAGTGATATTGACTTATTGTGAGTTGGTATCACTAAGGGAAAGGACATTTGTGATAAAACGTTTATTCTAACAAAAAGAGTGAAAGCATAGACTAAGGGGGAGTCACATACCATATGATATGTAGTTATGAGGAACTACATGGAAATAACAAAGACGTGCGGATTGATAATCTACCTATCTTACCTTTAGGGGGAGTATTAGCTTTGTTATTATAATGTCAGCAACGACATTTAAGGATTGAATTTAATGCAGGTTTTGTGCTGTTGAACTTGGAATCAAGCGTATGAGTATAATGAATTTTTGTAATTTGTTTATCCATATGATGTAAGAGTTTTGTCACTAAAATTGACAAAGGGGGAGATTGTTAGAGCATAGCTCGGTTGAACCCACCAAGTTGGTATGTCAAGTTTGTTTATCATATTTTAGTGAATCAAAACTCATTTAAAGAGTCGCTTGATTACATACTAGAGTCAACTTCATATAGGTTAGCTTGAAAGTGTTAGGATATGAGACTTACAAGTATTACATGAAGACTTGAAGAATGTGAAGAAGTATGGAGCTACAACGACAACATCATCCTTCTTCTTGAGGTTAGTAATATTTGACTTGAACTGTTTCATTCCCTAACGTATATTTCAAGTCGTGCATATTGAAAACATAACTGCGAAGCTGTGTATGAAACTCTAGTTAGACATAATATTTACGAATACAATACGAGGTTTATTGCTTAACCATTAAAGTTTGTATATAAGACATCGACATGATCATATCAATGCTATTGTGATTATGTATGGGTATGAGTGAAGATTTCATCCCAAGAAACAATGTTTTACATTCGTTTAAAGGAAGTAAGTTCATAAACTTGTTTTGCGAATCGAAAGGGAAATCACTAGGCTTATTGGTATTGTTATTCGTTGCAAATCTATTTTGAATTACCAATATGTGTGTTTAGTATAACCGCTCATAAAGTTGTTTATGTATCTTGGTAAAACTATTCACAAGGCCTGACTTATGTATTAGTATGACTTTTATTAGTGAAACCGATCTTAAGTAATCACTCAAGATGGTAAGATCGATGCCTTGTAAATAACAACTTTTATCTAGTCATTGGGGAACCGATCCTAGTAAGAGGTGCAACAAATTTGCAAGATGGAATCGATCCTTGTAAGAGGTGCAACACATTTTTAGTAGATGGGGGAACCGATCCTATGAACATGTGCAACAAGTTTTTAGTTTTTGGGGAACCGATCCTATGGACATGTGCAACCGAATACAGGTAGTTACCATAAGTTGTGGGGAACCGATCCTAGTACCTAGTTAACCGAATTTTGTTAACTAGAGTGACTATGCACAATACTCACATGGAGGTAGAACCGAACTTGTTTTGGTAGAACCGTGAAACCCATAATTGGTGATTTGATAGGATAATCAATCACATAGTTCTTGGAATTCATACGAACCAGTTCTAAACTTGTTTGGAAGTGTGGCAAATCGTTTCCAAGATTGTAAGTATGAAAAAGGACTTGCAAAGTAAAGATGTCGACATACTTTGAACATGTGTAATAATTCTTATCATTAATTGTTCAAAGATCTTCCTTAATAGCTAAAGGAGAATCCCATGATCGAAATAAATTGAGAATCTTTTAATTAAGGTTTTTTAGAGTTTATATGCTATTTAATCTCCATCAATTAAATGCATATCTTTAGAAAATAATAATTAGTAATGTGCATTTACTGATTATAGATTGTTCTATTGGGATTTCGGTCAATATCTGGACAGTGCATTTCCAGGAATTATGAATTTATTGCATATCTTTGAGAATATTCGGTTTTGGAAATTCCTTAGTGTCCAAACTTCGTTGTCTATAAATATTGAAGTTTGCATTTCTAGCAAACTAATCCCCAGAGCCAGCAAAACTACCTAGTTGTGTTGTTACTGGTGGAGCTGCCTATTCGGAGAGGAAAGTAACCTAATTAGGCGAAATCTCTTACGACCGCTCAGTTTAATGACTTCTTTGGGATTGAGAAGCTCTATTAGTACCGTTGGTGGGAAACTAGATAATTGCGGTTTATTATTAGTTTTCGATTGATTTTATTGACTAACGGTTGTTGAACTTTAATTGCACCTAGTTTGTTTATGCTTGAGAATCTTCTCTTCTGATATAAGAGTCACTCAAACTAGATCGAAGTTTCGACGGGGATCTTTAGACTGTTTGTAGATCTAAAGACTTCTTGTGATAATCCAACGTTAACAGACTCTGTTATGTGTGTGTGATTAATCACAAGAGATTCAAGTTGATTGTGTGCAGGTGATGATTGAAGATTAAAGAAGATTTGAAGACAAGAAGACTTTTTGGGTTCATAATCTTTGGGGTGCACAATACTTGTTTCGGATGGAAATGGATCCAACTATAATCGGTTTATCTTTGTGATAGATTGGATTGATTAGTTGAGTAGATCGGCATCAATACACTTCTTTGTGATTAATAGTATTGATTGCATAGTCTAACAATTACTTTGGTAGTTGTTGAGAGATTGATCTAAGGACCCAACAAAGGAGTTTATTGGTTAAACGAAAGAGCCTTTGTCAAACTCATATCACGTTGTTTGAAAAGAGTTTTCACCGAACAGATTTGTTGTTCCTTTACTGTTTGGAATACGAACCAAAGGAATTGTTCCAAGTGCGTGACTTATTAACAAGCTGGAGGCGCAGGGATACTGAGGAAACTAGGTGAACTATAGGTTTAGTTGCCTGGTCTCAATTATACGAAGTTGGTTTGATTTTGTATAGCGGCTTAATTCTGAGAGTATTCAATTCTGGACTAGGTCCCTGGGTTTTTCTGCATTTGAGATTACATCGTTAACAAAATCTTGTTGTGTCATTTACTTTTATTTTCCGCAATTATAATTGTTGTTATTATAATTTAAAGTAAATTACACAAACGTTAATTCCTATTTTACTTGATAGACATTCCCTAGATTTTGGTTAAGTCCGAACCTATTATCAAGTAAACATACTTCGTTGTTGTATTGTCTCGATCTTGTATCCATAGTCAATCACACAAGTTACCTTGTTGTCGTATTGTCTCGATCTCGTATCCGTAGACGATCACATGAAGTGTGAACCAATTAGTTGTATTGTCTCGACTCAGTCTATCAGAGAAAGGACTTATAAGTGGAAAAGTTTTAGATTGAGGTATATTTGGGTACCCTCATCTTTTCACATGTTTAGAATTTCAATTTCATACATGTTTAAGCTATCATTCTTACATATTACTTGTTATTATGATTACTTTTAGTTTATGTGTCATATTAGGTGAATCCGAAAAGGAGCTACAAAGTGCTTAAATGAGCAAAGAAGTGGAGTTTATTAATGAAGGAAGGCCAAAATCCAAATTCAACTCATTCAAATCTAGAAGTTTTTAATACCATCTTGTAGAGAACGAGAATACAAGGTGAACGCAAAAATAATGAAGTTATTCCGACATCAGACGAAGAAGTTATGGGAAAAAAAGGTTGAAATACTTGAAGTTACAAAGAGAGGTTCGGCTGATAACTTCATCAGTTCGAGTCAGCCGAACCTGAAGCTTAAAAATTAATATTTTCGAAGAGTATACAGGAGGATGTTCGTCTCAAAGTAATCTAATCAAGTGAGTCGAACCTAACACTCACCTGGAGTAAATTTCACTTGTCAGGTTCGTGCGGCAAAAGTCAGTAAGTTATGAGCCGAACCTGACAACTTCCTGGGACATATTTGGACGCGAAATTGACTTCTATCTCAAGGAAACACGGTCCCGGAAGGATTCTAAGCCTAATTTTGAGAGTTCTATATAAGAAGACATCCAGAGACTTAAGAAGAGCATCTCATATATCACATACCATACCTTTGGAAACACAATTCTACCTCCCATATTACATCTTCTACATCTAAACCTAGGGTTTACCCCTTTAGGGGGGAACCTATTATTCTTGTAATATGTGTAGCTAAACCTTCTTTGATTAAGGATGAATTCAATGTTCTAGACGTGAAGTCTGATTTGTTAATACAAGTTTGTTTGAAGTTTTAATTATCATCGATTGTCTTTTCTATATCCAGGGTTTATGACTGATTCTTAGATTGGTTTGGGTGCGCAACTAGATTAGTCTATTGGTCATTCTATTGCTATTAGAAGTTATGAGATAAGTAATCGTCGATTAACTCTCTACACAAGTAGAAATCGCGAGACCTTGCAGAGGGATTCTGTGGAGCAATTGCGAGTGAAGATAACATCAGCAAGTGGACCTTGATCTAAGAGTTAAACTACTGGGATCAACCTGAATTCACAAAGATTAAAGCGTTCGATTGGGTTACACCTTGAGCGATCTACTACATGGTGATTCGTTGAATAGAATCTGGTAATCGAGAACTTCTGTATCCAGTGATAGAAGGAGTTTTGGGGATAACACTGATCTAACTGTTATTCTACGGTTGGTGATGAATGATTTTGATGGAAAATAGATAAGTATACTTATTCGATGAACGCTTCGTAACGGCGAAGGACTCCTTGATCATCTTTCTTTTATTCTTTTTATTTATCTTACAACCAATCCCCTCTTTGTGTTTTTCTTTATTTTGCTAATATAAATAACCTATCAATTAGACAAGTCTATGTGGGAACGATCCTTACTACCGCAATATTACCAGTTAATTAGTGGAAAATATCTTGATTAATTTGTTGTGGTTACGACACGCATCAAAGGCCGATAGTGGATGGTATCCGACTACTCTGACAAAAGATATTGTTTTTTTTTAACGGCTGACAAGAGATATTGTAATGATGGAAATTATCTTCGGATCCGATGACCCTTGAAGTATAGAGATATAAAGCAGTTTGGATTAAATCGATGAACATTTGCTCGGTAAAATCGATTTGGTTCGAAAAATTTGAAAGTTCAGTTTTTCGAGTGGGGTATCAGAGAGTCGTAATGAATGTTCAGTTTTGCAATGGTAAATTCTTTCCCTACTACTGCAAAAAACCTGGTTTCCCACTATCCAAAACCTGATAAGCTTACGGAAAATGGGTCATTTGTCCAAATATATTTAAAACATGGTTCAAAAGGACGAGTAAAAGCTTGTATGGGTGAAATGGACACCAAAAAAATAGTAAGGATGAAACTGGATTCATCCTAACTTAAACTTAAAAAATAGCAAGAATGAAACTGGATGCATCCTGATGTAAATTAAAAATAAGAAAAAGTATTTGAAAATGGTTAGGATGAAACTGTTTACATCCTGGCTATTTTTAAATTTTTGTCCATTTAAACAGTATCAAAACCTATATGTCATTTTCACCCGAAAATTATTGATTTTGTTCTTTTTAACCAATTTTGTGATTTGCTTATCCCCTTCAAAATAACACATTTGAATGAATCCACTGATACATACGCAATTTTGTGATAGAATAAAGATTATCGGGTACATTTTCCCTACTTGATATATACGCAACTTAAATTATAAAAAACACTTTTAACGTTTTCTTCTTTTTTATAAACTAAAGTCGCTCAGTAAAGCTGCTGTTTTTTCGAAACAAAACAAAAAAAAATCTTCACAGTATTTCGCCATGGAAGAGTAATCTATAGGCAAACCTGCGGGTGATTAACGGGTCATGAGATACGAGGAACGGATCTGGACGTTTTTGATTGACAAAGTGGTGATGAAAATTTAGGTTTTTAATCTTGTTTTTTCTCTTTTTTCTTTTTTGCTTTATTCTGAATCCTCTCTTCTTTTCGAGTTCTAGAAAGACAAGCTGTGGTTCCATTTGACACAGGTATTTTCTCGGATCGTTGTTTCTTTTCTTTTTTTGGGTTTGGATTGAATCTCTTTAGTTCGGGTAAGTGAAATACAAGCTGTGATTTCAATCGACACACGTATTTCCACGGACTGTTGCTCCATCTTTTGATTGAATCTATTTTTCCCTTCTTAAGGTTGTTGGGGGTACTGCTGTATTAGGTACAACAACAACAGGGGATTTATGATTTCTCTTTCAAATTTATTTTGTGTTCTAATAAGATTTAGCTAGGCATAGAATCATTGATTATCTTTCCTCTCTTAGGTTGTTTCTCGGTATGCTAGTACTTTTGGTCTGAAGCCGTTGAGTTTGTGATTATTTTTTCGTGTGATCCTGGTTTGTAGATCAATTAAGTAGTTTTTGGTATCCAAATTATGATTGGGTCTGTGGATTTGAATTTTGCAATCGAATTTCCTTTGCCTAAAATCCCAATGTTGATTGGGTCTGTTTTTTTCTTTGTTGCCCCTAAGTTGTTTGGTAAAAGTACTGAATTATGGTCCTTCGGTATCTGTGTTCTCATGCATCCTCTCTTGAATGTTTTTCTTCCAAAACTGTAGGTTGGTTGCATCATTTTGGTTAGTATTCATTTTGAAAACTTTACCTTACTTAGCCTTAAAATCAGTATAGTTAAATTTTGGTGTTGTTGAGCACTTGGGTTGGCATTTCTGCACCAAAAATGGTTGGCATCTTAAAGTAAGTAATTCACAACTCTATCCTCCTGTTCAGATGTATGTGCATCTGTTCTTGGTAATTTTTCAAGTCTTCCTGGCTAGGTGATTTATGAAACAAGTGTATGTGCACTTGGTTTTAAAGGAATCATGTTTAATTTTCAAAGTTTTAGATCTTAAAAATGTTTTCATAAGCTCTTAGATGAATAGGGCTTAGCGCTTCGAAAAAGGCGAAGTTGCTTATTGAAAAACTGTTTCTTCATTTATGCACTTTCAATTATAGCAATGGTTTCTTTTGAAGAAGATTAAGAGATCTGTTATATCTTCTATTAAATTTTTTTAGAAAATGGGACTTTGAATGGTTTTTTCTTAATTAATTTTAAAATCCAGGTTGGTCTAATCATTTAGAAATCTAAAAGAGATAATACTGGTAGGATCAAAGTAGTTGTTCTTACTAAGAAAATTGTTAAATGTAAAGTTGATAGGTTAATTTTTGGGGGGCTTGTTGTATATCAAAAGATCGGTTTCTGGTTGTAAGATGGCTGTAAGGGTGTTCACATATAGTTTTTTAGAGAATTATGAACCAGGACACTAGTGATTAATGGGAATTAGCTGATAAGGTGTTTCCCTTTCCAGTAAATTTTATCTGTTTATTGCTATACTTATAAGATGTGTCTTCGCCTTTGCTTGATTGTTTTTCGATAAGAACCAATGGTAACACCCATTGTTTCAGTTTGATTACTTCTGCGTTTTACAAATTAATTTGAATAGAATCATCATCACTTTTTTTGTCAGTCATAAAATCACATCTAAACCTATGTTCCTCTGACCCGATAAAACCCAAAGGTAAGTTGACTTCATCTCTCGATTTCTTTTCTCCATTTGTCTCCGGTCTTAATCTTCATTTTATTTCCTCGTAATTTTCTTCTATTCAAGATTTTCCGTGTATGTTACTGGTGATTCATTCTAAAGCGACTTCTACTGTTTCAACAAACAAGAATTCACAGCAGGAATATACAGGTAACAAAAGCTTGAGGGGCCCTAATTGTTTCTTGCAGATAAGGTTGTCTTCCCCTCAAGCTTTTGATTTCACACCATTCATTTAAGATAGTTTGTTTGCTTTATCTTGTGAAATGTTTTACAATTTTCGTGCATCCTCTTCTTACATACATGTTAGATCTTAGCTATTGCTAGCATTACTAAATCATATCATTCTGCCTTTTAGTCTAGGCTTATAAGCTGAGGTTTCAATAGACTCAAGAACAACAATTTGCGTATGTTTTTTGTCCCTTTTCTTTTCTTCAAACCTGTGTTAGAATAGATTCACACTTTCTAAAGTACAACCTAGCTCTAAAAACATATAGATTAACTTAAAACCTGCTTCTTTGGTTCCCTTGTTTTTTTTAGAAACACTATCTCAGTAGCACTGTTAAAACTTAGGCAATATCAGGATAACTTGTAGCTCTGCTCTGATCCTGAAAATTTTAGCATGGAACACACAAGGGTGTGGTCAGAAATCAACACAACAGCATTTAAAATCATTATTGGATATAGAAAAGTCTGATATATTATTCTTATCTGAGACTGAATCTCAAAGGAGTTCAGTAAGAAAAACTTTAAACTTTTTTTCCAAACTTTCATATTGTAGACCCAGAAGGTACAGCTGGAGGCTTAGCCCTTGCTTGGATAGATGGTTTCCACTTTGAAATTCTTCAATGGAACCTCAATATGATTAATGTTATAGTCAAAAATAATTTCCATTCAAAGGAATGGTTGCTCACCTGTTTTTATGGTTCTCCAAAGCATGACATGAAATTAGAGATCATGGGAAACCTAGAAAACATTGCTCATAGAATCAATCTCAATTCAATGCCTTGGCTAGTTATAGGTGATCTTAACATTATCTTTAATAGTAAGGAAAAGGAAGGAGGTCTTCCCTTCAACAGAACTAAAATGGAACCAATTTTAAACTTACTTCAAAGAACATGTCTAGAGGGCCTGGGTTTCAAAGGCAATATTTTTACTTGGAGTAATAAAAGAGAAGGCATGGCTAACATCAAGCAAAGGCTTGACAGGGCCATGGCTAATGCTCACTGGAACTTAGAATTTAAAGAAGCTTCCTTAGAGAACTGATGTGATTTTCAAAATTGTTGTAGTGATAGTGGTAAAAAGATTCTTTTCAGACTTGTGAAGGAAATGAAATTTTAGATTTAATAAAACTATATATACAAAAATATTAACAATGGGCGAGAGGTACTGGGACTAAGGATTTGGCCGAATTCACTACACAGGGTTCATTCATATATTCTTTGACAATGTAAAACTCAATAAAATTAACATGGACTCTGATTTTGCCAAGATAGATTCTCAAAACATCGATTGTAAGTCTTAAGCATGATGTATCAAAACACCTAAGCTAAGCATACATCATCAAATTAAATAACAACCAATTAATTCAAATCATATTTCAATTTTAAATTAATGCAAAGTCATAAAAAAGAATAAAATAAATTTACCCGTGTATGAAATTCACCCTCCTCCGTCGTCCCAGTGTTGGGTTTAGCTCATCATGATAAAAACACGCTCAAAATATTTATTTATTGCTCAAATGGTGTTTACAATGAAGAGAAGAAGAGAAAATGGTGTAAACAGCTAATGTGCGACCCACAGGAAGCGTCACAAAAGAACGATAAAAGAGAAGTGCTATTGTCGCTGTGGTTCTAAGACCCACACCTACAACCCACGACTGTGAGTATGTTTCACTGTTGATAAACGACTGTCCCTGCGAGTCTGTTCTTCGTGTTCTTGGTGTTCTTCATCATCAGCAGGAGCAGAAACAGAGTTTCATCAACTCTTGATTTCTCGCTCCTGAGCTCTCCTATCGACCCCAAACTCTCGACGCCCCTTCTAGGACACCCAGGGAACCTATTTATACCCAACAACGACAAGAAATCACGCTCATTAACTCTCCATGATCCTCCATTACCCGGTGTTAAAAGAAAATATTTTCCGAATATTTTCTTCCCTGAAATGATTCTCCACGCGTAAACAGCTTCTGATACTCCCTTATTTAGCTTCTACACGCATCTTCAATGACTAAGTGTCATCCAAACACGAGCAGCACACATCAAACTTGCTGAAAATCCGTGAATATCATTTTCAAACCCGTGTTGCCCTGATTTCTTCCACGTGATTATCCAGCCAAATTCAGTCGAAACAATCACCCGTACCAGCTCTGTTATAATATATTACATCTTTCCACAAAGTTTCAGCGATTGAATCGCACAAAAGCACGTCCCAATGCAATCGAGAAAATCTGCCAGTGAAGAGCAAATATTTTCCCGCCAAAATATTTTTTTGAATTTGTGAAGAAGGTCGCCCCCTTATCCAGTGGTCGCCCCCTTATCCGTTGCTGGAGTCCGAATAACACATGTCCCTTAGGGTGCCTTTAGTAATTTTTCTGGGGTGTTTCCAACACTTTTTCTGGGTTCCTCTGGTGCGTTTCTGGGGTGTCTTTAGTACTCTATCCTAGGGTGTAAAACACCACTTTTCGTGCCAATTTCGCCGCTAGAGCTTATTTTTCCAAAAACATCTACAAAAATATAAAATAACACAATAAGTATTTAATTGAGTCTAACAATACATAACATTGAGAACAAAATAGACATATAAATGCGTCTATCAAGAACTTGGTGGTTGTTGGTTCAGACCATGGACCAATATTCCTATCTCTAAAACCTTCTACTTCTTTCTCTCCTCCTTCCTTTAAATTTTACGATACATGGTTAAAAGAACCATCCTGTTTAGAGGTTATCAAGAACTCTTGGACTCTAAATTCTGGGAACACAATATTAGATCTAATTGCAAATATTTCAACACTAACTCAAAATCTTAGTAACTGGAAAAAGTTGTTTTTGGAAATCCTAACAAAAAAATCAAATTACTTCTAAAAGTAATTGACAATCTTAATGCTCAACCTGCCTCTGCTGCAGTTTCTTCTCTGACTAA
Source organism: Papaver somniferum (assembly GCF_003573695.1). Taxonomy (NCBI): domain Eukaryota; kingdom Viridiplantae; phylum Streptophyta; class Magnoliopsida; order Ranunculales; family Papaveraceae; genus Papaver; species Papaver somniferum. Next base: position 121,821,839 of record NC_039358.1, on the reverse strand, counting down.
CAAAAAACTACTAGAGTTGGAGGCACTGAATGATACACAAGAAGAAATAGCTAGGCAGCAATCTAGAAATAACACAATAACTTTAGGGGAAAGAAGTACAACTTTCTTTCATGTTACTACTCTGAAGAGAAGGAAAAGAAATCATATAGAGTGCATCCAAGATAAGGATACTAATGTTGTCTCAACAAGATCAGAGATTGAAGAAGTCTTTGCTTCTTATTTCTCTGATCTGTTCATTGAAAGTCCTTCTACTTCAGATGAACATATTTTTTCACATATTAAACCTTGTATTTCTATGGGGGAAAATCTAGAGCTGACAAGTATTCCAACTGCACAGGAAATTTGGGAAGTAGTTAAAGAACTGAAACCTAACAAAGCACCGGGACCTGATGGCTTCCTGGTGAGTTTCTTTAAACACAACTGGGGGATAGTCGGCCCTCAGTTAGTCTCAGTCATAACAAGACTTCTTCATAACTAGACACTTGCACCCAGACCTAAATAGAACTTTCTTGTTCTTAATTCCAAAAAAAAAACACCCTAAATCCCCTGCTGACTTTAGGTCCATTGGCTTGTGCAACACCCCTTATAAAGTAATAACAAAGATTTTGGCCAACAGGTTCAAGAAAACTCTTGAAAAAATTATCTAACCCCTACAGTCAACTTTTCTCTCTTCTAGGCAGATTTCAGATAACATAATAGTAACTCATGAAGTAGTTCACTCTATGCAAAAAAGTAAAAAGAAAACAAGCAATATAGGACTCAAAATTGACATGTCGAAAGCTTTCAATAGAGTCAATTGGAATTTCTTAATAAAAACTCTAACTGCTTTTGGCTTCTCTGAATAGTGGTGTCAGCTTATACAACAATGTCTATCTACGTCTTCCATTGCTGTCCTTCTCAATGGACAACCTTGTAGAGAGTTCAATCCTTCTAGGGGCATCAGGCAGGGAGACCCTTTATCTCTCTACCTATTCATACTTTGCATGGAGGTCTTTTCGCGTCTGTTAACTCATCTTCAAACCATTGAAAAAGTTCAGGGGATAAAACTTTCTCCTAATTCCCCTCCAATCTCTCACCTTTTTTTCACTGATGATCTGTTGCTCTTCACTATGGCCGATCTGGGTAGTTGCCAAAACTTATTACAAGCCATACATATTTTTAGTGCAGCATCAGGTCAAGTCATAAACTTTGAAAAGTCAGGACTCTTTTTTAGCAAAAAAGTGCATAAGAAACACATAGGCATCATTTGTAGATTGATGAAGATTAAGAAAATTAACTTTAAAGATACAAATTTAGGTGTACCTCTTTTCATAGATAAATCTAAATTAAAAACCTTTGACAAAATATAGAAAAAATGGAGCAAAAAATAAAAAACTGGCTTGGCAAGATCTTGTCACAGCCAAGTAAAATTGTTTTAAACAAATCTGTTTTATCCAGCATGCCTATTTTTAGTATGGGATGCTTTGTTCTTCCCAAAAAAATAACTAAAAGAATTAACGACATTCATAGGGACTTTTGGTGGGGAAAAAAATACTAATTCTAAGGGTATTTATATTAAATTTTTTGATTTCTTATGTAATCCAATAGACCAAGGGGGATTATGCTTTAAAGAAGCAAACAAGGTCAACCAAGCTATGATCAGTAGAATAGCTTGGAGATTAGTTAGTAATCCTGATGACCTTTGGGCTCAAATTCTTAAAGGCAAATACTTCAAGAAATCAGGAGCTTTGCACTCCAAAAAGAAATCAAAAGCTTCTTGGATTTGGAAGTGTATTTTACAAGGAATAGCACACATTAAAAAGTATATCATATGGGAAGTAGGTAATGGCTTACTAATCAACATTTGGTATGATTTTTGGCTTCCAGCTAGAAGAGAGACTTTGGTTGAGTCCTTCCCATCTAGAAACACTATTATAACACTTGTGTCTGAGCTCATAAACTCAAACACAAATAAGTGGAATACTGGCCTGTTACGCTCGTTATTTGATAACTCAACTGTACAAGAAATTACAAACATTAGATTATACACTACACCTGAAGGTTCTCTGAAAAGAGATAAACTTAGGTGGACATTAACAAAGAATGGAGAATTCTGTGTTAAATCACTTTATGCTAAACTCTCTGATCCTTCTTCTTCAACTCCTGTCCAAACTAAAAAAAATTGGAAAGGTCTGTGGACTATGGACACTTCACAAAGGATCAAATTGTTTATATGGAAATGCTTACAAGATGCATTACCAACTAGACAAAAGATCAGATCCATAGATAATAAGTGTGTTTTCTGTAACAGTGCTGTTGAAACTACTTACCATCTCTTTTTTGAATGTGCTTATGCAAAGGAGATTTGGCATCTTCAGCCAATGGCCTCACAGGGGTATCTCAATCTCAAAATTCTGATAATTTGCATAATACTTTCCTGCATAGATACAATGAATGGTTAACATGAGATGCAAACTCAATTTCTATGGCTCTTGCTGCAACCAAATGTTGGTTTATTTGGAAAGAGCGACGCCTTAGAATATTTGAGGATAAATCTAGAACCCCTACACAACTTTCCTTAGACATAATAAGACATTACGATTATTGGCATCCAATACAATTGCACAACACATCTCAAGTTAATATCAGTCATATCAAAACCTTACATTACTGGCAATTCCCAAGAATGATTACTGTTAAGTTAAATTGCGATGCTTCTTGGATTTCAGAGCATACTAATGCTGGTTTTGGTTTGGTCCTTCGAAATTCTTCAGGTACTTTTCGAGCAGCAGAATGCGGATGGTGCAGGACCTTCTCAGCTCAAGAGGCTGAAGCTGTAGCTCTGCTAAGAACAGTGCAATGGGCCATCAAACATAATGTTCAAAACTTGGAGATAGAAGGAGATAACCAGGCAACCATAAAGTTTCTACAGGGAAAGACAAAAGATGTGAATTGGCAGTGTTTAGCAATCTTGGAAGAAGTCCAACAAATAGCAGTTAATCTAGTTTCTTTTAAAGGTTTTCAGTATGTAGACAGACGTGCAAACAAGGTGGCAGACTTGTTGGCAAAAGAAGGGCGACGATCAAGTAACACAACTTCTTAGACTGATCAAGCTCGTAGCTTTTTAATTCCTGCAATTGTTTTTGACACAGTCAAAGCATATGAATTATGTAACTCTAATAACAGTACCTTTGTATCTTGTTCAACCATGATTAATCCATCAAATTCAGTCATTGGACGAGCAACTCACCATGAGTTAGTCTCTGAAGAGCCTGAATTAGCAGATTAACGAGGGCCTAGTAATATAAATCTTATTTTCAAAAAGAAAACAAGTCGCTCAGTAAAGGTCGTCCTATGCAAATATATACATTGTGTGTGTATATAGATTACTTATATGCTGATGCAGTGTGTTGACGTTTCTTTCGTTTACTTGGGCATCTCAGGCTAGGGGTGTAAATTCGGGCAGGCCGGGCCGCCCGACCCAAAAACTAAGACAGGCCGGGCAGGCCAGGATTAATATTTGTGAGCCCGTAAACAAATTCAGGCCGGACAGGCCGGGTACAAGTAGATAATTTGCTACCCAAAGACCGCCCAAAGCCCGCTTTTTATACGGGCAGGCCGGATCGGGCCGGACAGGCCACTATTTTGAATTTTTTTTTTAAGTTTAAATTTTCAAATGAACAGTATTAAATACAATATCCTTTCCTTTCCAACATCACATATCGTAAGTGATAGTATTATTTTATATTTAAATTACACTGACAAATTTTTAATTTTAGCATATGATAAATAATTAATTAGAGTACAATAAACTTTCTAATAAGAAAATATATTATCATTAATGTTTTGAAAAGGTTAATTATAAGTAAAAACAATTATATATTTTATTTTTCTTGACACAAAATTGACAATTATAAAACTGTAACTTTTAAGTCTTTTTAAGAGGATATTAAATGATTAATGGCACATATAAGGCTTTCAGGCCGGGTATCAGGCCGGGCATCATAATTAATCGCAAAGCCCGAGACCGCCCAATAAATTAATCCAGGCCAGGCCGGGTAGCCCGCAACGGGCCATAACAGGCTTTGGGCAATTTCAGGTACAGGCGGGCTTGGACGGGTACGGACAGACTGAGTTTTTCCGGGTAATATTTACACCCCTATCTCAGGCAACGACTTCTGATTTCTTAGTCGGTTTGTTTATACTATTACTTTGTTTATTGAAGGTGTTTAGTCGGTTTGTTTGACAATTGCTAATTCCATCTACGAATGAAACGATTTTTACAACTAAACACAGATTTAACTCACGACAGTAAAATTAAAATCATCACAAAGCAGCTGAATATGAGCCACTAACAAGCCACCACATTAACCACAAATCCCAATCATCAAGTGCATATATTTGTCGTTACCAACCGCAACAATCATACAAAGTTTCTTAGAGGGGAAAAGAATTTATGACCAAGATAACAAACCCCATGATGATTTATAATCCAAAATCAAACGGTCACGAACAAGACAGAGCTACAGATTTGACGAATGACTGAGAATTTTATCCAAAATTAAATAATCAGCCCATAGGGAATAGACACCTGTACCAACTACTAAATCGTCACCAGCATCATAAAAAAGACAGTTTTTCCGGAAGGAGACCGGATAAACCGGTAAAACAGTTTCGGCCCGTGACGTATATAAAAAGGAGTCTAATTAAAAAAATTGTTCTGTTGATTATAACTTTGTTTCTTTCTCATTATCGGTTCTTCTTCTATTCTATCTCTTTTTACAAGGTTGCTTTCAAATTTCGGTACCAGATAAAAAGGCAAGTATCTATCAATCAAATAAACTTTCTACTGTATCTCTGTTCAATTCTGTTTATGTCTTTTTCTTTTTTCACACATAATTGTTACTATGATATCTATCATTATTCTTCTGGGTGTTTTATGAATCAATTTATTTTAGGAATCATCAATTGATTTTGTGGGAATTTGGTTACATGGGTTTTGATCTTTTGGTTTTCCTGAACTTGAAAGTGTTGAAATTTTGTGAAATTTCATTGATTTTCTGATGGATTTGATGATTGAGTTGAATTTGTGGGTTTATATTTTGTTTGATTGAATTTTGGATGATTATACTAAGTCGAAGGTTTTACAGTGGTTTTTTCAGGCAGATCAGGCGTTCAAGTATTTGGGTTTATAGTAACTGAATTAAATTATCAAAGGGTGATCGTTTAAGTTATTAGTGGGAGATCTTATTATTTTTGTGTGGCATAAATTTAAAAAAGAAGAAGAAAGGAAGTGAATTTTTGTGTTTGGAAGAATATGTTAGCTGGGACTGAGTTTTCACCACCATTTCCTATACTAGAATATGAACATGGAGGATCATCTACAATCCAAGACGAAAGTTCAGACGTTTTAGGAGAAGCATTAAAACAGATTAAGATTGGTAAACCGCCGAGACATCTCTCTAGTTTACGGCATTGTATGAGCTCTGCTGTGTTGGTTGCTTCTGAATTGGTGAGTTAAACTTAACATCTTCAGTTTCAGTTTGTTATAATGAGTTTTGCTTGATGTATCTGTGAACTAGAAAAGACAGAATTTTGATTGGTAATTTACTGGTTCCTACCTGTTTTGGCCAGGAGTTGGATACCCACAGAAATGGTGTGAAGTCTTGTGTAGATGGAGATGATTCTTCTTCTTTTTGTACCTGTAATTAGATCAGGAAGTTGTTCTGTGCAAGGACCAGTAAAACGACAGATGGAAGATGAACATATTTGTATAGACAATCTTCTTGAACATGATGCAGCATTGGACTTTCCTTCTCCGAGAGCTTTCTATGGGGTGGGTACTTACTTCTTAACATCTACACTTCACAAACACATTATCTAACTGGTTTTTCGAGTTCTGTATTCTTGCACCTTTCAACTAGAATCTGAAAGCATCTCGCTCTCTTATAATTTTAGGATGATGAAATGATTCCTTATATACATATATTGATTCAGGTATTTGATGGTCATGGTGGATTGGATGCCGCAACTTTTGTTCGAGAAAACATTTTAAAGTTTATAGTTGAGGATGCTCACTTCCCGAACTGTGTGGAGAACGCTATTAGGAGTGCTTTTGTTAATGTCGATCATGCATTCTCTGATGATCATTCTCTCGACAGCTCTTCTGGCACTACTGCTTTGACTGCTCTAATATCTGGAAGGTGAGGATAGGAAAATGTTGCCCAATTTCGTTGTTGACTTGATTTATTCATCAAAATCTTACCTTAAGAACATCCTTTACCTGATGCAGGAAGCTGTTAATTGCCAATGCTGGGGATTGCCGAGCTGTGTTGGGTAGACGGGGTAAAGCAGTAGTACTATCAAAAGACCACAAACCTGATTGTAACTCCGAACTATTAAGAATCGTGAACCTCGGTGGTTTTGTGTGTGATGGCTATCTTAATGGACAACTATCAGTTGCAAGAGCCCTTGGAGATTGGCACATGAAGGGTCCGAAAGGAATTGCATGTCCTTTAAGTGCAGAGCCGGAGTTGCAGGAAACAATTCTAACAGAAGAAGATGAATTCTTGATAATGGGATGTGATGGGTTGTGGGATGTTGTAGGCAACCAGTGCGCTGTAACAATTGTAAGGAGAGAGCTAATGCTTCACAATGACCCAGAGAAATGTGCAATAGCGCTAGTCAAAGAAGCTCTTAATTGGAAGGCATGTGATAATTTAACAGTTATTGTGGTATGTTTTTCTCCCAACCCTCCTCCTAGGTTAGAGATCCCCAGATTTAGAGTTCGGGGGAGCATATCTGCAGAAGGATTGAATTTTCTCCAAGATGCGCTAGGCAGTAATGTGTCACAATGGACAAGGGGATCAATAGTTGCAGGAAACAATTCTAACAGAAGAAGATGAATTCTTGATAATGGGATGTGATGGGTTGTGGGATGTTGTAGGCAACCAGTGCGCTGTAACAATTGTAAGGAGAGAGCTAATGCTTCACAATGACCCAGAGAAATGTGCAATAGCGCTAGTCAAAGAAGCTCTTAATTGGAAGGCATGGGATAATTTAACAGTTATTGTGGTATGTTTTTCTCCCAACCCTCCTAGGTTAGAGATCCCCAGATTTAGAGTTCGGAGGAGCATATCTGCAGAAGGATTGAATTTTCTCCAAGATGCGCTAGGCAGTAATGTGTGACAATGGACAAGGGGATCAATAAAGACCATGGGAAGAGCCTGTATATAAGATATTGGAGTCAGCATCGGCATTGTTTTGGTCTGTTGTTGTGGGATTTATCAAAGAGTGATTGTTATCTTTGGGGATGGCTGACATTCAGCAATGATTGGGTTAATAAAAAATTGTGTAAACGTCTCTCATTTATGATATTTTGGTTGAATAAAAATGCTAAAATTCTTGCTCCAATTCATATTCAAATCTAAGTTAACCAGCAAACCGAAACTATGGCTGAAGACAAGTACTAAGCAAAAAAGAAAACTTTTAACTGTATCTAAAGGAGTAAAGGTCTATACCAAATGCTCCTCGAAATTCAAGTTCGCCAACTGACAAATAGAGTTGGAAAAATGCAAAGAAGTAGTCGGCTAAACTTGGAAATTGTCACACCCAAATTTCAGACAGTGACAAACTGGTAGAACTGATCCAAATTCCATATCTTGCCTCCAAATATTCACCGCCCATGATATGAGTTTGAATCCCTATCATAATTCTTTGTCCAAGTCATCATTTTCAGCATCTAATTGTTGAGAAGCCCTGTATTTTGCAGTAATGATTTAACAATCAATTAACTATTTTGAACTGTCGCACAAAAAAGTAACCATGTGGAAGCATTCAGATCTGAACACTAATTCCAGGTTCTTGGTTCCAGATTACCTTGTCTTGTCGCAGTGTTTGCTAAGATCTTGACAGAGAACCTTGCTTACATCTCCTGATTTAATAGATCCTTTCTTTATCAACTCAGTTAGCTGCACAAGACAATGGAGGTCATTAGAATTCAATCACTAATCAAATGTTACAACACCAAAAGATAACTTCATCTTGCTGCCTGCTTAGTAGTATACAGGAGGAATATTTGGTCAATTCAAGTTGATTTCATTGTGTTGCCTTAGCTATGTTCAGCTAATTTAAATAGGAATAAATAACGGAATAATTTCAGTTAGATACTTAATAATATTCAGGAGGTTGATTTTAAGCAAATTCATCTTTCGTATTTAAAAAAAAATAAAAATAAACTTCACCGTGCAAAGAAAACATAAAATCATAACTTGACTACTCACCTCGTCTTCTGTTTCTTCTAGTAATCTGGGCAATATAAACTACATATATCAGTAACCAAATGAAATGTGGAAATCAGAATCATATATGCTGAGCTTAAGTTAAGTTCTCACCTTCCACAATAAGAAGAGATGTTTCGAATGCACTCGTGCTTCTTGTTTATCTATCATCAGACAGAAATAAAATTACTCAGAAAGCAATTCACACGGAAGCCCAACAAGAGTGGAGGAGAGAATGCATGGAGTACAAGCAGTCACTGGTAAAATTGGAGATTTGAAGCCTTCATACCGATTGAAAGGATGTTCCAGTCTACTACTTTGATCCATTCTCTAGTGGAACCTATCTGCATAAACAAAACTTTGAGGCATCAGCTGCTTGGGAGTATAATTAATCCTTCTATAGTCCAAACAACTATGCCACTTGTTCAGCAAGGATATATCATGGATAGTAAAACCAAATCCAATTGCCAAAAATCATTCTGGTGATACAAAAAAGTAATTACCTTCTCAAGAGTATACTCTTGCATCTTTTCACAGAGTCCATCTAAGAGTTCAACAACTCTCAATTCGCTCACTCTGTTTAAAATAAATGTTTATAGTTTAATCAACAACACTCATAAATAAAGAGACAAGTTCAGCATCAGAATATCTAATGATACAAACAAGATCACTGAACCTCTTTATTGTCATTGGAATTACAAATAATGAAATTACAAACTAAACATGTTAATATCTCAGAAAACTGATCTTATCTCATAAGTCATAGAATGCTGGTAATAAATGTTTGAAAATGGTACATAAAAGACAAGTATTTCTAGAATGGTAGTTATAGTTATAGGGGTTGGAAAAACATAGAAGCCAAGCCACTGAGGTCAGGGAAGGGTAAGGCGATCCTTGTTAAGGAAGTCTATAGGAAAACACCAGGGGGAAACGTAATCAACAGTCTTAAACTAGTGATTGACTTTTGAGCCTCATGAAGAGTTTGTTAATCAATTTTAAAAACTGAACTAGACGCTTAATTTTATACCGTTTTACCAGCAAAATGAGGATTTTTTATACCTGTAATCAATTACCTTTCCCCTGCGTTGACCTGTAGAATCCAAACGGTGTCTCATATCCAAATGATTTCTTGGTTTTTCCTAAAACAAATATACAAGATAACAGACAGAAGGTATTCAAAGAAGTTTATAAGAACGGAAGCAAGTAAAGGCATTAAAGAAAATAGTAAAAGACGGAAACAAACTTAGCACACCAAGAGTATCTCGACACTGATATTTAGTCAAATTTAGAGAATCCAACACGAGAGACCAAGACACATTCAAGGGACGAGATACTAAACTTGTGGTAGCATGGAGCTAGTAGGCCTCACGCCTTACGGACATGATCTAAGGTTTCGGCCCAAAAAATTTGGACCTCGCAGCCTTATAGATCTAAAGTTGTAGTGTGTGAGACTCACTGACTCTATTACCCCATGTATTTAGAATCAGATCTCTTGAATGTCAACGATGCTGCTGGTAAGTTTTAAGCATCCCAGAGATACTAAGAGACTTTCAAAAGATGAGATGCTAAACCAGAAAGATAATAGAATTAGTAAGCTCCACTCCATACAGACAGGATCAGTCTCAACTTCTCGGTCCAAAAGCTTGATCCCACATAGCCTAATAAATCCTAACCATAGAGTGTGAGGCCCACTGATCCTATCACACTGCATGATCAGGATTACACCCCTTGAATGTCTCTCAATCTCGCCGACAAGTCAAAATAGCATTGCTCAAACAGTGGAAGATTGTGCCTTGATTTTCTGTGAAGTTATTCTTACAAGTCTGTGTATAACTTGCCGATCAATGTACCAAATGCTACCAGTTTGTAAAGCTGAAGGAGACAATAAGGCTGTAAGGATTACCACGTTCAAGAAATGGTCCAAGATTTTCAGCCTATTAGCTTCTTATTCTAAAGGCACGTTATAAATACTATCTTAAAGTTACAATTTCTTAACCTCTGTCACCAATTTTTGCACTAGATACCAAGCACAACAAAAGTTTATTCAAGATGGCCCAGTACATACATCCATGGAAGACCAATAACATGATCTGGCTCTGAGTAAAGAGACCACGACACATTCAAAGGATAAGATCCTAAACATGCGAGGTAGTAGGACAAGTAAGTCCCACACCCAACGGAAATGATCTATCAATCTCGATTGATCGTGAGACCCACTAGCCCTATTACCCCACATGTTTAAAATCCCTTGAATGTCTTTCAGACTTGTTAATCAGTTTTCCATGATCGGTCAAAATAACACTGCTTTTACTTTTATTACAGAAATTCATTTTGTGACAGTAAGGCTGAGTGCTCGGTGACCGTAAAAAAACTTGCATAATCATTCAAAATCAATGTAACGACTGAATCTAGTTTGTGAAGTTCAGTTTACAAATGCAGACATTAAGAACTAAAGGATGATTCAGAAAAAGAAAAAGAGTAAGAACTAAAGGGCTGTAGAAACTTCAAGCTTTCCAAAATGATTGAAATTTTCTCACCTTTTAACTTCACATGTTCAAGTCTCATTGCTAATTACAGCCAACATTTAACATTAATGTCTTCAATTGTTTACTGGATACCAAGCACACCCTAAAATTCCAATTTCTAACTAATCCCAGGCAATTTCCAATTTTTAAAATTTCAATATAAAAAACAACAAAGTGAAATTACAGGCAAGGAAATAGAAAATTAAAATCATCTTACATTGGAGAGTCCAAGTTCTAGCTCTTCCTGGAATAACCAGAAAATAAAGATATTAGATCCAAAGTTTGAAGGTATCCCTAAAATCAAGAGATCTAATTAGAAATAAGGTGAGATCATTCATACTTACAGCAACAGCATTACAAGCTCCACATTTATCATCAACACAAGAGATTGACACGAAAATGGAAAAGATAGTTATAATCCACACAGCCAAACACGCTATTACTTTGCTCTTTCTCTTCTCCATTTTTGGTTTCTCCCAACTTCTGAAAACCGATTCCTCCGTCGATTTATTATACTTGAGCGGCACAGTTTTTAGGTTTGCTGGAGTGTCCCCACAAACCTTGTTATATCTGGGAGATTCGTCACAGGGTATAATCTAAACCGTCCATTTCAATTTCTTACAATAAAACTTCTCGTTTTAGCTACGTGGAAAACATTCATTGGGTTTCCTTATCCATTTGTGTGCGACATAAGCAACATCTTTAAGCCTTCTCGACCAAAATCCAACTCTCTAACAGTTAGATGGGAGAATAAGAAAATTATTCAAGAGATCAAACAATTGCTTATCTCTTTTAATGTTTCTAAGATTTTTTATGTGAGTAGATCTTTAAATTCTACAGCAGATTCAATTTCTAAAGTAGTTAGGAAGAATAAATTTCTTGTAGAAAAATTCAGTCATGATGTTACTCACATCCAAACAGTGTTAGACAGGCTTTTGGATCCTGGTATTTCTTAATAAAATCACTCCTCTTTATCTAAAAAAGGAATCATCGCCAAGGTTCTTTTAAGCTTTCTCAGATCATCCTCAACACCTTAAGCAAGAGCAATATCTTGAGCAGCAACAGACACTAATTTCTTCAGGATTTCAGCTGCATCAGTTGTAGATGCGGAAAACTCTACAACTACATCCGAAGATAAGCATACACACTCCTAATGAAGTAAATAAATAAGAGAAGCACAAGAACACAAGATATACGTGGTTCAGTATGATTACCTACGTCCACGGGGGTAAAGGGATGATCTTATTACTTGATTCAAGGTTACAAAGGACGTCTCTTCTTACAAACTCTCAAGTCTCACTCTTAAGCTCTTGGTGTTCTCTCTTCCCTCACTGATTACTTACCTCTCAACTCTCTACACGGCCCTCTATTTATAACCCTGAGTTATGATACATCTAAGTTACAGTGTAAGTTGTGGTGCATCCATCTTGATGTTCTTCTCGGGTTAGGAATAGGGTTTAGCCCGAGGTTCTGAACCGAGCCTAGAAATACTTTCTCCCGATGTTCCCCTGGTATCTCTTTTCTCGCGCCAAGGCCAGGTAATATGATTTGGTGCTTCGCGGTCCATCTGCTATCGACGCTTCACTATCTAAGATTGCTCCACCTGGACTTGTGGATTATTTACACCTACATTTATGCCCCTTCTTTCACTCGTGTGACCGACACAAGGGGAAGAAACTTCTTCGTCTACCACGTCCGCTTCCATGCCGTGTTTCACTCCATGATGTTCCCCACTACGATTGTCTTTATGACTTGTTTGACCTTCTCCATCGGTTACAACTGCTGAAGGTATAAATTTGTCCCTTAAACTCTTAGTTTTCCACTTCGTCTTTTTCAGAGAACAACCTTCTCCTTCTTCCCTCAACTGCTGCTCCATTGTTTCTTCATCTTCTGATTTTCTTGAGAAAGTGAATCATCCTTCGTTTATTTCGTGATTCCCCTTGTTGCTGCCCTTGTGTCTTCGCTGATTGTCTTCATACCTTTTGGTTCGAGTTTTGCTGTTTCTGTTCTTCAATGGCTTCTTCAACCCCTTCCATGACAGAAAAGAGGTGTGTGAGTTATACCTTTTCTGATGATGATGGCGCTCCTCTTGATTCCTTGTTTCTTATTGACAGTCCTTCTAACCATGATTCACGTGCCCTTAATTCTATCCTCTTTGATGGTTCTCCTTCATTTGTATGTAGGAATGACAAGAAAGTTGCCAAAGACTTGACTGATGAACAGTTCATCAAGCAGTTGAAGAGTGATTTTGATCTTCATGGTTACGACATCAGACTCTTGTCGGGCCAAAGGGGTGTTCTGAAGAGAAATGATGTTATGAATTTCCCTCACTCGGCTGAGGCGACCGTCATCACCAAAGGTCAATTGGAGCTCGGGCTACGCTTCCCCCTGTACAACCCTAGCCGTCCATTCATGTATGAGGCTCTTTCAAAGCTTCGTCCTCAGCGTGCCTTAGCTCAGTGGAATGGTAATACTTTTCGTCTCATAAACGAGTGGGAGAGACGAAGTCGGGGCAGTTGCACTCCTACGGCCTGGTCAACCTATGATCCGTACGAAGCAGGCGACTATACCCCCGCCAGTTTTGCTTCCAATTATCGGAGTGAGACTTCCACTAATGGTGACCTCGTCGGTTTTGCTGCTAGTCCTCATAGTAATAAGACTATCCCTGATGGTTTCAAGAAGCTTCTCCTGGACGAGGACCCTGAGGGGAAGACGACTAACAAGCATGCCCGACATACCAGTGATGTGGCTTGGGATCGAGTTCCGCTTGTTATCTGCGGTCCTCTTCTAAATGGCTAATTACCTCCTCCAGCCGAGTCCTACCCGTTCTGGGAAGTCAATGTTGATCGAGTAAGTCGCTTCGTCTGTTTTAACTTTGTCGGCCCGGGTATCCAGATGGGCCATGTTTTGATTCATTGTTGTTTTGCAGTCTCAGTCTCAAAGTAGTCAGTTTAAAGCTTCGGTTTCTAAGAAGAAGGATAGGGGTCCTAGCACAGGAGTCGAGGGAGAGGCAGGGAAGGTAACAAATATACTGCTCTTCCTACAGTACATGTACTTTCCCCTATTTGTTACCTTGAATGGATCTAACGAAGACTCATGTGCAGAAATCGAAAGCTGGTGGGAGAGATGTGGAGAATGCTCTGGCGATTGAGGGTGAGGACCCCGACGAGCGGCTTCCCTTGTATCATTTCCTGAGGAAGTTGTCTCATAAATCTTCTGATGTTTTTTCTACCGTTGTAGGTGGTAAGCCTAGTGGAGGGGAAAAAGAATCGAAGGTCAATGAATCTGCCCCAGGGGAAGTTATGCCCCAACAGTCTGTTAGTAGAAGTGTCACTCTTGCCGATGGTGTTGTTCTCCTTGTTTCTGATGGTGAGGATGATGACGATCTTTTTGAAGAGGAGGATAGTACTGGTGGTGTGGGCGATAAAGAGGATGAGTCTGGTGTTGGTGAAGAAAATGTTACCCTTGAGGGTGTGTTGTTGGAAAAGGTCTCTCCTGTTATTCCTGCCCCGAGCTCGGGTGGGGATACCTTCTTTACTATCTCGGGTCCGATGTGCAATTCTCTCGGGGCTCTCACTTCTTCCGACTTTGCCTCATTGTCTGATGATCAGATGATCAGTGTTGTATCTTTGTACTCTGCCGGTCTGAAGGGCATCTTTGATAAAATGGTGAGTTTTGTTTTTTTATTCATACATTTAAAACGTGGAGTGGTTGCTGACGTTCATATTGTTTTCAGGTTGTCAATAAGGAGTTGTTGGAGGCTGCTCTTCGGCGAAAGGAACCAGCAGAGAAGGAGAGTCTTCGTCTCCAATTAAAGCAAGAGCAGGACCGAGCCCGAGAGTTATAGAAACGATTGTCCGAGACCCAAGGTATTTGTTTAGAACTTAAGTAGCTATGATTGATTCTGTAGTGCCAATATCCTAAACTTAGTATTATCTTGTTAGCCTAGATGTCTAGTATAGATGCCGATGCAACTTCTGAATATCGTTTGTTAAAGAGAAAACTGGATATTGAGCTGAGCCATGTTGAGAATCTTCGTCAAAGAATCGTTAACAAGGATGACAAAATTGATCGTCAAGAAACCGAACTTGAGGAGCTCCGAGACAAACTATACCGCTATGAGACCTTCGAATATGTGCCCGAGGAGATAGATAATATGCGAGTGAGTCTTTCCCGTGCTCAAGGTGTTTCCGCCGATAGGGCTCTGTTGGTCGATAATTTGGAGGTCCAGTGTGAACGTTTAAGGCGTCAGAACGTGGATTTGCATACTGATCGTCAGCGCATTTTAGAGGAAAAAGACGTTGCTGATAGGTCCAATCAGGAATTACAAGGGAGGTTTCAAACTTTGGTCCAAGTATCCGAAGAGTTAGAATGGGTTCGGGCTCAGTTGTTAAGTCTGCAGAAGGCACATGATCGACAAAAGGCCGATTGGAGTGATCATAAGAAATATTTCCCCACAAATGAGTTTAATGAACAACGTTATCATGAGTTAACTTACAAGATTTCATCCCTTGAGTGTAGTATACTTAAGTCCGAGGAGACCGTTAAAGTAGTTTTTCCTTTGCTAGAAGGTGTTGTAGACCATATTGTGTTGTGTTTGCTCGTGTTTTGGTGTTATGATGTTGGTGCCCCTGTTACTAATCGTCTTTCTTATTCGTAGTTGAACAAGGAAAAGTGAAGTCGTTGGAGGTGGAAGCTGCTCGGTTAAAGGCGAGAGAGACCCATCTACTCGGGCAGGTGGCCATTGCTGAGGCGGCATCTCTTCAATTGACTCAGGATCTTGCGGCCGAGAAAGAGAAGTTCAATACTGAGCTTATCGTCAAGGTCAAAGAAGGTGTGAAGGCAGTCATGGATAAGAAGCGAGTCGATGCTGCTGCTAAGAAGGTTGGTTTGGGATCAGTTCCGCCAAAGGCCTGAGTAGATCTTTTGTAGTGCTGCGCCACTATTATGCTCCTTATGTTGGGTTGTAAATCGTTTGAACATCCTTATTTTCTCTAACATTTTCTTTTTAAGGGGTGTTGCGTCACCAACCAGTTTGTTTACTGAACTTCTGACATTTTCATGCTTGTTGTTACGATTATCTTTCGTTGTTTTGTCAAAGCATGTCGACGTTTTCCTGCATGAAAGTGGTTGAACTAGTTAGTGTAAAGTCCATTTCTTTCGAACACACTCAACAGGGAGGGTCATCGGGCCCAATGCCATGTCCCGATTGAGGTATCTCATCACCGTCATTTAGATCTAGTGGTAGGGTATTCGGTAATTCCTAGGTTTTATTGGCTCGATACCCCAAGAAGTTATCAATTAACTAGCTTGGGCAAGTGATTTCGGCCACTTGCAATGGGAGCAATGTTGTATGCTCGACTATCGGGTACTCATGCCCCGATAATAGGCCATTGGTTTCCAACCACCAGGGCCCTTAGACTACCTCGGCACTTGCCCACTGCCATCGCCCCGAGTAAGAATGTCCATTCGAGTGTAAGCCACCTCGGCACTTGCACACTGCCGTCGCCCCGAGTACGAATGTCCATTAGACGCAATTGTCACATTCCCTACCCACGTGGATTTTTAAGGAAATAAATGACAGAATATCATACCTGTTGATACACCTCTCATGGGTGATATAGCTTCAGATGTTGGGTGTTCCACGGTCTCGGCTCGGGTGTTCCGTCTGGTTTCAATATCTTATACGCTCCTTCGCCGACTTTTTCCACTATAGTGTAGGGTCCGCCCCATCTTGCCGCCAACTTCCCACCCTTCTCATCACGTTCATAACTGGGTAGCTCCTTCAATACCAATTTTTCGGGTTGAAATTCTCTCGGTCGAACCTGTTTGTTATATTCACGTTGTAACCTCCTTTGGTAGTTCTCCATTTTTTGTAGGGCCATTTCTCTAGTTTCTTCTAAATCATCCAGCTTAGCCAAAATGAGGTATGCCGAGATGTTCCTTCTCCACACCTCATTCCTTGTAGTAGGTATCATTGCCTCAGTTGGGAGGATAGCTTCGGTCCCATATGTTAGCATGAAGGGTGATAAGTCGGTTGTGTCCCTGCGGGTGGTCCTATATGCCCATAGAACATTGTAGAGATCCTCGCACCATTCGCCATATTCTCCATCCAACTTCTTCTTTAGGTTGTCGGCTATGGTTTTGTTTGTGATCTCGGCTTGCTCATTAATTTGCGGGTAAATAGGCATAGCCTTGCTTTTACGGATGTTATAGGTGTTAAACAGCAGGTCGATGTTCTTTCTTTGGAGTTGTTTTCATTGTCCGAGACAATTGCCGTCGTCACGCCAAAACGACAGATAATGTGCTCCCAGATGAAGCAAAAGACATCTTTATCTCGAATGTGCCTTAGAGGTGCCACTTCCACCCATTTTGTGAAGTAGTCAGTGGCCACGATCAAGTATTTTCTCTGCTCGGACCCGACGTGTAAGGTTCCCACGATATCGATCCCCCACTTGGCAAAGGGCCAGGGGCTGATTACCGAGTTCAAAGTTACTGCAGGTGCATGTATCTTTTTTCCAAATTTTTGGCATTCATTGCAGATTAATGCCATGTGTTTTGCGCCATCATTCATGTATGTCCAGAAATATCCCATGGTCTTAGCTCGGGCTGCCAGACTTCGACCCGAGCTGTGATTGGCCGCCGCCCCATAATGTAGTTCATTTAGGATTGAGTGTCCTTCTTATTTGCTTAGGCACCTCAATAGTGGTCCTAGGTAGGATTTCCTATACAGAACACCGTCTCGTAGTTCGTATGCCGCTGTTTTGCTTTTAATTTTGTTGATCTCAGGACGTCCTTTAGGCAATTCTCCCGTTTCCAAATATTAGTGAATGTGTTTATTCTAATCGCCGCTCTCGTATTTGTCAGTTGTAGTTACCGCTACATATGCTCTTGCATCTACTGGATCAAGGACGGATTTCATCATGATTCTCATGACTCTTATGCCCTCAATGCTTGAATCCGTTAGCATGGAGGCGATATATGACAGTGCATCTGAATGTCGGTTGTCTTTCCTACAAATATGTCAAGATTATATGTTTGGTATTTGGCCGATATAGAATTGGGCGAGCTCCCAATACTTCTGTAACACTGGATCATGTATAGCATATTGCTCGGTGATCTGCCCAAAGACTAGCCGGGAGTCACTGGTTAGTCTCACGTCGTGGATCCCCATTTCCACTATCATTCGTAAAGCATGTATCACGGTTTCGTACTCGGTGACATTGTTTGTTGCCTTAAACTCCAACCTGAAAGAATGAACCATCTTCTTCCCCTTTGGTGTGGTGAAGACTAACCCTAGGCCTGACCCATCTTTATTGGACGACCCGTCGACGAAGACTTCCCATCGTGTCGGGCTGCAGGTTTCAAGGAGGTCGGAGGGGTCTTCTCGGTCTTCTTCCATGCCCAGGATATCTTCAAAATCTTCCTCATCATCTAAGGGGAAGTCTGCGAGAAAGTCGGCCACTGCCTGTGCCTTTACTGTTGTTCTCATCTCATAGAAGATGTCGAACTGCTTGATTTGAGCGCTCCATTTAGAATCCGTTCTGACCTTGCTGCATTGTCGAGCACTGATTCTATGGAAGACTTTGTAAGCACTCGAATTATGTGGGTCTGGAAGTACGTTCGAAGTTTTTGTGTTGCAAATACCATGGCTAGTATTAGCTGCTCAATTCTGGTGTAATTTCTCTCAGTGGGGTTCATGGTTTTGCTTATGAAGTACACGGGCTCCTCCTCGATCCCAACACTCTTGACTAAAACTGCGCTTATGGCATAACCCGTTGCCCCGAGATATAGGGTAAGCACTTCATCGGGATCGGGTCTTTGTAAAACTGGTAGGCTTGCGAGGTGTAGCTTAATCTTTTGAAATGCATCCTCACATTCCTCGCTCTATTTGAATTTTTCTCCCTTCTTTAACGTCCCGAAGAAATCCTTACATTTGTCTGAGGATCGTGAGATGAATCGCCCTAGTGTCGCCAAGTTTCCGTTCAGCCGTTGTACATCTTTGATTGTTACCGGGGACGACATCTCCAACACAGCCCTAATCTTTTTTGGATCGGCCTCTACACCTTTATCAGTGATTATGTATCCCAGAAACTTACTCAATGTAACCCAAAAGGTGCATTTGGCCGGGTTCACTCGCATCTTATATTTTCTCATGGATCGAAATATGGCCCTAAGATCATCAATATGATTTTCTGCTACCTTTCTTTTGACTAACATATCGTCCACATACACTTCGATGGTGTCATGTATTTTGTCCTCAAACATGTCCTCCACCAACCTTTGATAAGTGGCGTCGGCGTTCTTCAATCCGAATGGCATTTTGGTGTAGCAATATAGCCCCTTAGGTGTGAAGAAAGACGTATGTTCTTGATCCTCGGGTGCTAAGGGAATTTGATTATACACCGAGTATCCATCCATCAGTGTTACCGCCTTGTACCCGACTATGGACTCTACCAATTGATCGATGCTAGGGAGGGGAAAACTGTCTTTCGGGCAGGCCTTGTTCAAGTCGCTGAAGTCGATGCATATTCTGACCCCTCCGTTTCTTTTAGGGAATATCACCATATTAGATATCCACTAGGGGTATTGAGCCTTCCGAATGATCCCTGCTATATGTAGCTTCTTTAACTCGGCCTCTACCGCTGCCTGCAACTCTGGTGCTATTCTCCGCATTTTTTTTTCGGATCGGCCTGAATTTAGGATCTATCCTTAGGTGGTGTGAGCATACTTTCGGATCGATACCCTCCATGTCATGCATTTTCCAGGCGAACACATCCAGGTGTTCTTTTAACAAAGCTATTAGTTGTTCTGTTTGTTCGTATGATAGTAAGGTTCCAATTTTTACTACCTTAGGTTCCTCCTCGGTCCCTAAGTTGATTTGTTGGGTAGTCTCTAAGGCCGAGAAGTTGGGCTTTGATTCTTCGACCGACGTCGCTTCCTTTGATTGCTACAAAATTTCTTGCTTGTCTGTTTCGTAGGTCGCAATGGCCTGTGAGAGCACATTCTCCAACTCTTCCGCTGCTTTAGTCTCTTTGGCTTTGTTCTTTTCTCGGCGCTGTTTTGACCGTCTTTCCTCATTTTGTTGAATATCCAGATGCATGCACTGCCTTGCAGCCTGTGGGTCGCCTAGTACCTCCACAACCCCTCGGTAAGATGGGAACCTTAATTTCTGATGGTATGCCGACGCCATACCTTTGATACCCGCGATCCAAGGCCTGCCAAGGATAGCCTCATAAGGCGATACGACATCCACTACGCAGAAGGTGGTAAGTGTATCCAAGTATCCCTGTCCGCCCGAGACTCCGAGAGTGACCTCCCCCTTTGGCGCGGTCACTGTACCGTTGAATCCATAGATCCGATATGTTTAGGGGATCAAAATATCATCTGATAGCTCCATCCTCTTGAACGTGTCGTAAAATAGGACCTCGGCTGAGCTCTCACTTTCCATCAGTATCCTTTTCACCCCTCACTCCTCGATGAGTAAGGTAACTACTAAGGGATCTCCATGTGCTTGGCCATTCGATGGGACATCCTTGGCCGAGAAGGTGATCGGATGCATCATCCAGGGTTCCATAGGCAAGGATTTAGCTACACTAAGAATCTCTTTTCCCGTCCGATCTCTCTTATGGATTCTAGAAGTGATACTGCCCCCTAAGTCGAATACTAGGGTCGCCGAGTGTGAAATGGTGTTGCAGGTGAACTGAGTTCCTCGGTCGATCCTCACTTGATGCACGGGAGCATCGGGCTGCTGGGTCGATGTCGGCGTTGTCTTGACAAAATATCGTAAGTAGCCATCTCGGATCAAATGCTGGAAAATATCTTTTACCTCTCGGTAGTTATTGGTCGAGTGACCTCGGTATTGGTGGTAATGACAGAACTCGGGATGGTTTCTTGTCTCGTCAAACTGGATTCCCCTAGTCTTAGGGTATCTAATGTCGTTTCGCTTTTCCACTTCCTTGAATATTTCTTCCAATGGTGCATTCAGGGGCGTTACGTCTTTGGTTTGTGGAGAGGTTTCTTTCCTTTCTCGACCCATTCTTTCTTGCCTGAGCCTGGCTGTGGTGCCATGGGCCTTTTCTGATCATTTTGGGTCTTCTCGAGGAGCAGGTTCCACCGACGCACTGGCTTATTGTACTCCTCTATCATGCGCTCCTTCTTGTATCTCTTCCAAGGAAATGTAATGTTCTTGCATCTTCCTCATCCCTCTTAACGTCTGCGGCTTCTCAGTATACATTGCTATCCAAATAGGGTCAGATTTTCCTAAAGAGTTTTCGAACCCGAAAATCTGTTGGTCGATCGGTACTTTCCCGATATCGGTGCACAGCTTCCTCCATCTGTCCGTTAGATATCTTAAAGGTTCCCTGAACCTTCGTGCCAGTGTGAACAGTTTGTTCACTCTTGGGCGAGAAATACTGTTATGCATGTATGTTTCGAGGAATGTTTCCACTAGAACGCCATAACTTCCAATAGACTCATCGGGCAAAGTATAGAACCAATTTTTCGCCTCGCCTTCCAAACTGGCTGGGAAGAACTTACACATAACTATGTCGTAGTTCTTCCATTGTAATAGGGACATGCTATACATCTTGATGTGCTCTCCTGCGTTGCCGGTGCCGTCAAACCTGGATGGGAAGGTTGGGAGTGTACACTTTGGAGGGAACGGTGCTCTTTCAAGTTCCTTGGTGAAGGGAGTTTTCTGTGCTTCACTAATCACCTCTGCCAACTTATCGTCCTCGCCACTTCCAGCCAATTTCTTAACCATCTCCTCAAGTTGCTTAAGCTTAGCCTCAGTCCCTCCCCTCGGGTCTCCCAGTATGCACTTCTTCATCGGTCGAAGAATTATCGGGTGGACCGTACCCGCTTCTGGTTCAGTTAGAGTCGGGTACACGTCCTCGGCCCAGGGGCGGAGTGTGAGTCCGTCCTGATCGGGTGTGGCTGCTGGAAGCTCCTCGGCTCGATGACCCTTGTGACCCAGATCTCTGATTTCGAAGTTGATAGTTTTCATGCTCCAGCGCCAGGTTCCTTCTCTGTAATTCCCTCATCATATCTTCCTGTCTCCTCTGATTGGCCAGAATTGCCAGCAGTGTCGGGTCAGTGCTCTCGTGACTGGAATGACCATTTTCTTGGTTCCCTACCATATTGGGTGGTGGGACTGGTGGTGCCACTGGAGGAGATACGGGGTAGAGGTTGCGATTGGTGGGATGTCTCGGGTGGTGGTACCCAATTCTAGGTGTACTCGCCTTCTTGTTCCAAAGCCATCCGATATTTTGCACGTTGCCTAACTCGTCTATGGTCCTCTCGCATCATTCGTGCTTCCTCGTCTTCCTCAGTGTACGATGCAGCCATTCCATCTATCATCTCCTCTCGCCTCAGTTTACTCGGGTCGATCCTTAGTTATCTTAGGGTGAGATCATCGTCTTGGCCTAAGTCGACTTCCTCATCAAAAATTACCATACCTCCACCTGGTGCCCGGGACTCTTCTTGTTGATGTTGTCGACTTTTCTGTTGTCGAGAGTCCGTTACTCTTTCCTACGCGCTAGTTCCTGTTACAGTTCGATTCCTCAGGATCCTGCCCGTTCCGGAAGTACTCGCCATCGGCTCGGGTATGATTGATATTCTTTCGCTCGCCCTTCCCTACCTACGCCAGAAAAATAGACAGCGCCTCACTTTGGACTGTTTTTGAAAAAGTTAAGGACGAAGTACAACAACTCTGAATTTCAGAAAAGGAAAAAGTTCACCCAAGTACGATTCCTTTTTACTTCAACTTGCTGAACTCCGCAAAAAAGGTTGTTTTGACAAATAAGACAATCTTTTGAAATACTGTTTTGTTACGTCCCTTTCAGTACTTTTAGTATGCATTAATCATCATTTGTCCTAACATTTTTTATGTCGGAAATCATTAATTATCCATGTTCGGTCGGAAAATTACTTTCTTGACTAAGATTTGTGGTGATGACCTCCGTCAATCGATCTGTCGGTGTCTCAACAACACAAGTTGTCCAAACGAGTTTTCTATTCCTTTTGGTTTGTGATGATGTTGTAGGGCTCTTGTGACAGGGTTAAGATGAGACTATTGTCAAAGTGCTCATCGTACCCCTTATAGACATAGCTTTGGAAAACCCTAAGGTCGTGTTTGTCCCCTTGGAAATGCCTATCCTAGGTTGGGTTATCAAGAAAGTACATTTAAATTATGTTTGTGTTGTTCTAATTCTAGTCTAGGATATGAACAACTAAATCTTCCGTGATTTTAGGAAGCTAAAAAAGCAAGGTTATGCTATTCTCCAAAATAGCCAGGATACCAATATCCTTGCCTGGGTTAGACGGTTATAGAGGTAGTTATTTTAATTAATTAAAATTTTTTTAATTTTTTTAACTTTTTTATTATGTTTTTATTTTTTTCTCCAACAATTTTATTCATAATACATAATTATTTTATAAAAATACAGATTTAAAATATGGAGAGATAAACATAATATATGATAAACCCGTGATGGATATAACGGAAATACAAACATCATCTTTATTAATACATCTTGAGATAATCCTGCTCAAGTTAGAGAAAAAAATTCCCTAGCTAAGCTTTATGTAGTCAAAGCTCCCAAACACGGCATAACTAGATTTCGAGCTAATTTTGCCGCTGCTACTATTATGATGAAGTAACCCATGACGTAACATGACCAGCGAGATGAAGTTTTTTCTAGCTTCTACCAAGCAGTAAAGATGATTCTTTTGGGAGTTTCAAGTCTTTCTAACCACTTGATTTAGTCAAAAAAGAAAATACAACCGATCAAAAATTAAATCTGAACTCTTAATGAAAACTATTTCAAGGGTTTTGACATAAAGAGAAAGTTTTCAAAAAACATACATCACAAGCTTTTTTTACTCGAAATCGTAAGATAAAGAAAAGTTTGATTAATATGCAACGGGAATCTTGTTTTACAAGAGAAAAATATCTCTGACTGTTGACGGTATTTTGTGAGTCTAAATCAGAACTTTACAAACTCGACGAAAGTTAGATGAAAACAAAAGTAACAAAACCGAGTCTCGAAAAAGAAAGAAAAACAAGAAAAAAAAAGCTTTTAAAGACTCATATTTCTCAACCATAAGAGTCTTTCACTTAGCGTCAACTAACATCAAAAGATGTTTTTAGGAGCTTTTGAATCTCTCTTTAATGGCTTTGATGCAAGGTATCAAAAGATGTTACACGATCCCCTTAGTCGGCGCCAGAATGTAGATGCAGAAAACCCTACAACTACATCCGAAGATAAGCATACACACTCTCAATGAAGTAAACAAATAAGAGAAGCACAAGAACACAAGAGATACGTGGTTCGGTATGATTATCTACGTCCACGAGGGTAAAGGGATGATCTTGTTACTTGATTCAAGGTTACAAAGGACGTCTCTTCTTACAAAATCTCAAGTCTCACTCTTGAGCTCTTGGTGTTCTCTCTTCCCTCACTGATTACTTACCTCTCAACTCTCTACAGGGCCCTCTATTTATAACCGTGAGTGATGATACATCTAAGTTACAGTGTAAGTTGTGGTGCATCCATCTTGATGTTCTTCTCGGGTTAGGAATAGGGTTTAGCCCGAGGTTCTGAACCGAGCCTAGCAATACTTTCTCCCGATGTTCCCTTGGTATTTCTTTTCTCGCGCCAAGGCCAGGTAATATGATTTGGTGCTTCACGGTCCATCTGCTATCGACGCTTCACTACCTAGGATTGCTCCACCTAGACTCGTGGATTATTTACACCTGCACCAGTAACAATAATATCTACTTCAAACACCATTTCTGTAATATACCTCCAAGTTGGAAGAAACATCGTCGAGCTCAGTTGCTTTTGCTAGTAACCAAAGTGGGGACATTAATTAAGGTGGTTGAGTGCTGAGTCAGATTAAATGATTGAACATCGAGTCAGATTCACTTGTGTATTGACTCTCCCGAATCAAGTCGGATTACACCTGCCATTATAGAAACTAAGAATCTGATGAGATTAAGCTCAAATTCCATCTTATTAGTTTCCTCCTCTCGACACTGAATCTTCTCTTTTAATTGAGTGCATCTCAAGTCTGCTTGAACTTCCAATTCCAGTTTCATTTTCTGCTCAGTAAGAAACTCGAGTGAGATCTAGATTTGGGTATCGCCATGATGACACATGGAGGACCATGCCGAGTTGTTGTTTCCTTTTTTTAACACTTGTTAAGATGACTTGGCTAGAGTTTTGTTACATGACAAACCATATGGATGGGTAAACCGGTAACAGTCGCTACTGTCATTGGCGAGGACATCCATGTTTGACCTTGGTCAGACGTAGTTATTTGGTCCCCGAACAAGTACAAAGTAATCCTCTGAATAGCATTCACCTAGAAGTACCAAATACACATTCCTCAAGAAAATGTGAATCATCTAATTTAAAATTTAAAAAAAAAAACATCATGACTCAGCTCTATCCATTTCGGATTTAGAACCTAGACCATCGTCAACAAATTACACTAACTGCTTGATTTAACATCTCTATGAACGAACTACACATCGTTCCATTTTTCATGTAGATGTTTCCCCCACTCAGATGTACGTGAATAAATCTGAAATTTCATATGTTTACTGGTAGTATCCTTCTGCCTGGGTATCAAATTGGTATTATCCATCAAATTGATTTGATTTTTTTTTTTCATTTTTTTTTTTGAAAGTTCAAATTGAATATTTGTGTTCCTATATTTATTTTACAAAAAAATGTCCATAAAAAGGATTTCCTTTCTTCGGGCCCTTCAGGCCCTCCGGTCGGTCGGCCTAATAATCCTTAACCTTCGTCTATTTTAGAAAAAGATCCATTAGAAAAAGGACGACCACTCGTACAGATGAAAAAAAGACAAAACAAGAATAGGTGAGAAGATTGTAACCTGTGTTCCAAATTTAACAACTAAATGGAGTTGAATGCATTAACACCAATGATAATACGTAATATCGCACAACCTAAGATATCCCAATAGGAGTCTCCTCCAAGATGTTATTATGTTGGTATCAAAAAAGGCATAAACAGTTTGCTTGTTTGTTCGGCATCAGGTGGATGATAAAATTAACACCTGCAACATCAATATAAAGGGGGAAGAATGGAAATCAATAACATATTAGAACACACATTCAAATACAAATCGGAGAAAGGGGATAAATATACAAATTAAAGAAGACGTTGAATACTAATGCAAATGCTAGATATGATCCTTTTATGCTGGTAGATAAGTAAACCACAATCTTTTAATCACTCTATTCAAACCTACAAAATCATAAAAACATATATCATTAATAAATATACTCGCAATATGAATCAAAATACAATCTTCAAATTACTCTCTCGACTGCAATCAAAACAGTAAATCGTTCATTAAAAAAAAAATCAAAATTGAAAACTTAAATACCGACTTAAACAATGGCAAAAAAAAAAAAGAAAATCGAACAATATCATCCACCTAAATATCTAAACAAAAATAACCAAAAGGATAATGAAATTTCTCGGATTCTTTCACTAAATTTGGCATAAGTTTCCAACAAATCAACCTCTATATTTGGAGTAATCTAAATATACACACCAACACAAAAGAATTCTTCCAGTCTTTCACTAAATTTGGCATAAGTTTCCAACAAATCAACCTCTATATTTGGAGTAATCTAAATATACATACCATCACAAAAAAAATTGTGCCAGTTCCTAGAGTTGCTAACAAAAATGTACCTATGATTGTGTGGAAATATTCTATGATTATGGGAAATATATATCTAATGATTCATGCGACATATCATAGTCGAAAGGAAGTTTTGGTATTCAAGGAATACTTTTCACATATAACTATACTCATAGTGTGTTTTGAAGATCATGCGTCTTCTCAGAACACACATTCTACAATGAATAACAATGGTCAAGAGATTGATCACTGGAAACCTCCCCCTAATGATTATCTTACAATTAATAGTGATGGTTCTTTTCAGTCTGTTAATAATCTTGGTGGCATTGGACTAATTGTGCGAAATTGTGCAGGAACACAACGAGCAGCAAAGTGCATCCACTTGAGGAGGATCAGGAACGCGGAACACGCTGAAGGATTGGGACTTTGGGAAGCTGTGCAATGGTCTAAAGAACAAAATCTATCCAAGGTGATCTTTGAGCTTGACGCGAAGTTAGTAGTAGATGCAGTATATAAAGATCAAGAAATTATTGATTGGAGGATGAAAAACTTGATCAATGACATCAAACAGTATTTCAAAATTTTTAGTTCATGTAAACTTTGTTATGTTCCAAAAAAAAAAGGAACAGGGTTGCTGATATTCTTTCAAAATTATCTAGAGTGAATGGTGTTACTAAAACTTGGGGTTTAGAACCACCAGATGTTATCTTAAGTCAGTTAGATGAAGATGCTAAGAATGTAAACCTTCAACCTGAGATTTATCAAATAAAACTGATTTTTTGCTTCAAAAAAAAAAAAAAAAAACTATACGCAGATTCTCTCATCTTATTAAACGTATCTGCTTACCCGTCAACACCCTAAAAACATAATTCCATAAGATCTCGAAAGATCTTGGCACCTATAAATAGGCTAAATAACTTCCCTAAAAAAACTACTCCACGCTAAATTCACGCTATTTTATTTTCTTAACATCTCAGCATAAAATAAAAATCAAAATAATATAGCATAAAAGATTTGACTTAAAAACAAATACGAAAATAATAAGATCGTTTCACATATTTTTCGCACAAATATCCTTTTTTTATGGAAATCCATTGGATTAAATAATTTAAAAATAACTAAATGCCATGATTAAAATATTTTCGGTTTTAAAAAGTCTTGATTTTAGTTTTTAGCAAACCTTACGGTCCAAATTTGATTAAAATAATGTAAATGCAGTATAAGAATTTTGCTAAAAATTTCAACCAATCAGGATTTAGGGTTTCGTCGACACCCAACACAGAAAGAGGGTGAACGTTATCCCTCAATTTGGAGCATAAGATCAAATCACTTTGATTTCCAATTAACGACCACGAAATGTAAGGGGTCGGGCTAACTTGTTTTTCAGCCAATCATGAGTGAGAGTTTTGTTCACCGTCCATTGGGAGGGGAGGTAAGCGTAATTCTCGATATGGTGTGAGAAATTTGGTTGTGTGTTTACACTACACGAAATCAGGGATTTTATAAACTTGAAAAAACGTTAGTATCCATATATTGTAACGTCAAAAATACGTTGGAAATGTGCCGTTATTATTAGTATTACAATAATTTTCCAACGGTTCATTTCGTTACAATAAACTTCTATTAAATAACGGTTTCATTCTTTAGAATAAATACACCAATGGTTATCTATTCAGCACAAGATTTATCTGATGTCATTTTTTTATAACGGATAGCTGTTATTGTGTATGTCGTAACGGTTAAAATGTAACAGTTCGGTGTAACATATACTATAACGGAGATTTTGTGTGCAACGGTTGACTTATTGCCACATGTCCTTTTCTTGTAACAACTACAAAAACGATTTTAATCGTTGTTTTAGTTGATTGTAACAGATAATATTTAACAGTTATTGTAACGATTCACTACCGTGACAAATCAGTGTACGACACGTGTCAATTAGCAGCAACATGTAATGTAACGGCTTAAAACGTTGGTGATTGATTATAACATTTCGGATATAACAACTTGCTGTGAAGATTCGATTTGTGACAGCTGACTGTAACGTTTGACGTTTACCACGTGTCTATCCTTTGTAACATGTAGACTAATGGATTTAGAAGTTGACTATTCATTGTAACGGTAATGACTTTGCCAGGTGTGCTAATTACTAACATATTTTATAACGTTGATTCGACGTTGATAAAAAAATATAGTTTTCAAGAAAAAAATAACGTTTTTCTATTGTTATAAATAAGCTCTTATAATTGGACCCTGCAATGCAATGCAATCCATTTCTGAAGATGCACTGCAATTCATTTCTGAATATGCACTGCAATTCATTTCTGAACCTGCAATACTGAATCTGAAACCCATAATTCAATCCCATTCCACAGTACACACATTCACTAATTTTGGAATCCATACAATAACAAATTGAACTAAAGTTTGTCTCCTCATTCATTCACATAGGCAAGTATATACAAGTATCATTCTTACATTGAAAGAACTGCTTAAGCCTAAAAAATACATGGTTCCATATATTTTTGTGTTTTTTAGAAGTTTCTAAATATAAAAGTGTTGTTCAGCATTATACCTTGGCTGAAAAAAGGTTGTTCATCCAACCTGTGGTATTTCAATTATATAACAAAATATAATGCGGAAAATAAATAACACAGACACCAGAAGTTTTGTTTACGAGGAAACCGCAAATATTTTTTATTACCATATTTTATATTTCCTTCCTAAGTTAAATTGTGACATAAATACAATATATGCTAATAATTATTTATTTAATTATTCAAGCAAGATATTTGTAACTTAGGAAAGACTCCCAAAATTAGGAGAGTCTTGAAAAGGGAAAATAGCTTACCCTTTAGCTTTCAAGCTACCTTGTTTACTATAAATAAAGGGTTTGTGAATAACATATTTTTCATCCCTTGGAAAATTGGTGTAAGGTTCACAAGGTTGTTTTACATGTCTTCTGTTCTTCGTGAACAAGAGTGAGATAAAAGTCTTTGCTCTGGGGATCGCAAAGCCGAGTTAGTAATAATCTTCGTTATTTTTTTTGCAATTTGTAATCAAGGTTTTTAACCTCTTGTCTATTCTAAGGTCTTCTCTTATGATATAAGACCATTCAAGAGTTGTTGATCATAAACCCTAGGTTTTGATAGATTTCAGTTCTCGATCGTATACCGACACTAGTTGGTCGAAACCGAAACTAGAAAGAAAAATTTAATTAAGATGTCTCATAAAAAAAATCCTTAATAAGTTATAAACAAGATATCTGTAGATTTATTCTAGTTGTACTTGTTGTAGAATAATTAGGTTTATCTTCCTATTTTTGAAGAGTATAATAAACTCTAACCTACAAGTTTGTTTTGATATTACTTTTACCTAGCAATTGCTTTTCTCAAAAAAAAACACAAGATTTCGAAAACCTTGATTCACATCAAAAGGGAAATCAAATCGGTGTTTTGTTAATACAAAAGATCGAAATGTATCAACCATGCTGTTGCATCTTTTAAAGAGAACTAAAATTCTGCTAGAAGATTTTTGAGAGTGCTTCTGAAGAGAACTCTGTTCTTCCAGAAGATTTTCGAGAATAACTTCTAAAGAGAATTTGTGTTTTGCAAGAATATTTTCGAGAAGAATTCTTAAAGAAAATTGGTGGTCTGCTTGGAGTTCTAAAAGTGCTTGAATATAGCTGAAGGAGGTATTGCATCTAGTCCGAATAGGTAGTAGGAAATTGGTTACACTCAGGTACATTGACTTCAAGTTGTTTCTTCAGCTCAACCGTTTAATACCAAACAACTTCCAATGTTAAAGAAGAAG
Source organism: Papaver somniferum (assembly GCF_003573695.1). NCBI lineage: Eukaryota > Viridiplantae > Streptophyta > Magnoliopsida > Ranunculales > Papaveraceae > Papaver > Papaver somniferum. The sequence goes on along the minus strand of NC_039358.1, from coordinate 121,791,556 downwards.
TTCTTCTTCTTTTGCTCGTCTACTACTACCACCCATTCTAATATACTCAGAGATTCATTGGGAAATTATGTCAAAGCTTTACAAACATCGAGTAATAAACTCAAGTGAGATCTAGATTTGGGTATCACCATGATGACACATGGAAGACCATGCCGAGTTGGTGTTTCCTTTTTTAACACTTGTTAAGATGACTTGGCTATAAGAGTTTTGTTACATAACAAGCCACATGGGTAAGCCGGTAACAGTCGCTACTGGCTTAGAGATGTTTTCATTGGCAATAACATCCATGTTTGATCTTGGTCAGACATAATTATTTTGTCCCCGAACAAGTACAAAGTTATCCTCCGAATAACAGTCACCTAGAAGTAACAAATACACATTCCTCAAGAAAATATGAATCATGTTGTAGGGCCTACGGCCCATAGATGTGCAGCCCAATTAGGGTTTGCATTTCCATGTATATATATATTATTGTATCCATGTAACCGTATTACTGTTATGAATAGAAACTCTATGTTTCTTTACCTTTCCCTATTATTCTACTACAACACGTTATCATGCACGGAGCTATATCGCAGATCTATATCGGGTCGGTTTGATTTTTTTTTTTTCCGTGGATGCGTTACCGGGTATTTCTTTTGAACAAATAAATTTCGTTTCATAGTATATATTAGGGTTCCACGAAAGCATGATTATCAAATATAGAGATTTCACCGTTAGATTCTCACGAAAAATTAGTATGTTTAACCCAATTAGTCTTTATTTATTCCTTCAAAATTTCAATCAAATCGGAATTTGATGAAACCTCCAAATTATTATTTTAGTAGAACTGTCTTCGTTCAGAAAACCCTAATGATAACAACGTAGAAACACCTAAGTTTAGTATAATTTTAACCGTTGGATTATTATGTAAGTTTTATATGTGGTATATGTTATCCTAATATAGATAGTGTAAAAATTTCATAAAGATCCAACCATGGAAAGTACTCCAAAGTACGTGATATTTCCTATTGTGTCCACATAAACGTGAATCGGAACAGTCATATGGCGGCATATATATATTTTTATCTTGCCTTTGGATGTCTTTGAAATTTTAATATGTTTGTATAAAAAATATTTTTAATCTATTGTAAAAGTTTCATCATGATCGGACGATGATGCATTTGTATGTTATCAGAACAATTGAAAGAAAAAATTTGTCAATTTTTAGGGTTAACGATATGTTCAGGGCTCATGTGCTAATAGTTTCAAACTTATCAATGGGCCTAGATATTTCATATATAATGGAACATATATATTTACATTCATTAACCATGACCTTGTCAACCCAATGGACCGGGTCTTGACCAGACTTTGACTAAACCAATTCGGCTCTAATTTGACCTTTTGAACTCATAAGTATTTGAGTACCATTAAAGAGTCTATGAAGTGGAAGTTTGTGTGCAAAAGTAAAATACTTTCGTCATAAAAATCTTTAACTTGTAAAGATACACCTTTCAAAGAGGAAGCCATACGTTCAACATTTCCAAGGCGACATATTAACTTCAGACGATGTAATGCTTTGGAGGAAGTTTGTCAAAACATTCATTTTCCCCCAAACTTGAATGTTCAGTGGGATGTAATCCACTTGTTAGACTATGATGAGTCAATAACTTTGACAATGATATGTTATAATTAAAAGCACACCTCACGTTTTTTGGAAGATACTCACAAAAGTTTCCACGAGTCAGAGATGTAATTCTTGCTCCAGTAGTAATGATACAAAGTAAATGTATCTACCTATAATGGGAAAAATATGTAATCTGAATCATACCAAAAAGAGTTGCAAATATTGGTATAAGCATTTTTCTGAGAATGATACAAGCGTTGTAATGCAAGTATCATATATTAGTAGTCAACTACAAGATATATAGGGAGTTTAAAGGAAGATGAACACACTATATTCTTGGAGAAGGTCATGCCCTAGACATCAACATTAATGGAAAGAAGAAATTTTCCAAGTCAATACACTTACCCATTTTTTTTCTTATCTTTATTCAATCTAATTCGTATGGTTAGATTCTATATTTTGATCCTAAAAAGTTGTCTACATGATAGTTTGACATATATTTCATTGGCTAAAATAAAAAATTTTCTTTTACAAAGAATTAAATTCATTGTTTGCACTTACGGAATGAAAAGTATATCATTTTCATGAGATTGAAATACTCTAAAGAACTTGAGATATACTCAAAAGTACTTAAGTTATAAGGATAATTCGTACATTATGATGAAATGTATATCATCTTCATGAACGGTAACACTCTAAAGTAATATAGAGTTTCTTTTGTTACGTAATAAGGTCACACCACTTATTACACGAAACTCTTAAGGAATTTAAATTAGTTGTTGAACTATTTCCTTATAATGTGACTACAATGATTGGATCATCGGGCGCAACATTGCTCAAAATTTGTTCAAGATAGAACAAAGACATCACAAAATCTCTACATGTACCGAGAGATAATCACACCTTGTTAAATTCCAAAGAAACATATGCAAGTAAAAATCATGTGGAAACTCACAATGATGAGAATATAATTGATTGCATGTTTTATAGCCTTTAATGTATTTGGAAGGAAACATACTTTAGAGAAATTAATGAGTCAATCTAGTGAAATGAAAATCACTATAGTGTTTGGATTATTGGAGTCATGTTGACTCCGACGATGAAATGTTGGGAATTGACTCATACAGACTTTGACATAACCATAAAGGAACTTTGGTTGTGACATGATTTTGTTTTGAAAGAACTCATACGTACATCATTGTGTTTGAGTGGACGAGAAAAAGATTGACAGAATGCGAAGTAATAACATATCCCTCAATAAGTGTTTTCTAAAGCACTAGATGCACAACCTCCTTCCCTTTCCCATTATGCTTTTAAATAAGAGAGCATATCATTCATTTTACAAAGTCTTCAATAAAACAGGATCGAGACCATCCTAAGTTGCAAATGGTAAACACTCCATATTACAAAGATAACACAGTAAAATTTAGAAAAATATTCATGCAGAATACGGACCATTAAAGTGACTTATGACTCTGGCGAATGTTTTGACATTTTGGACTAATTATAATTCCTAAGAAGTTTTGCGTTTGGAATACTACTAGCACATATACATATAAGGGCTCAACACCCCTTGAAAATGATATCTAGTGCACATCAAAAGGACTTGATGGTTATTGCATGTTTAATAGGATCAATGTAGAGCATCCTATACCCCATGGTCTCGCAAAGGCTATCATCAAAGGTTACAGATGGTGCCTAAGGTATGTTTATGCGTACAAACCTACCTTTAACTGCTTGGGGAATATGCAATGTTACACGCATTTTCACTTATTCGTTTTAGACCTACAATTGGTCAACCATTCTTTGCGTACCAGTTTGTAATTGGATCTAAGCCTGACATTTTTTTGTTCTTACGCAATTTTGATTGCACTATATATGTTCCCTTACGACTCCACATCGTACTATGACGGGTCATCAAAATGATTAAGTGACTATGTTGGACAAGAATTTTCAATAATTATCCGTATTTTTAAAACCTCTAGTAGGAGATCTCTTACCGCTAGATTTGCGGGTTGTCATTTTAATAAAACAATCTTCCCGTCGTTAGGGGGAGATAAGAAAAACTATATTCTAAGGGAACGAAAGGAATTTTCGTGGTGTGTTCCCACTGTGTGTCATATTGATTCTAATACTCCACAAATGTAGATGTGAAGTGACAAAGAATAATCGATTTTCAGAATGTACACTGATGTCGCTAAAGTGATGAGATCACACATACCAGCTGCAAACCTACCTGCAAGGTTACGAATCCTTAATAAGGGATAGACACCATAGACTAAGGTGTTGCAACTAGACTTAGTGGAAGTGTGGTTGAGGTCGTGACTCCATAAAGGAAGATGGAGAGACCACCATGTTCGATCAATGCTCACCTATAAAGGAAGTAGATGAGTGAGGCACAACCTATACTTTGTATCATTAATGGAATCATCTCATTTGATTTTCTCTGACTATGTCCATGAATCAAAACTGGAGGATGCTCCGAAGTTTAATGATTCCAGAGAACAATGAAATCCTAAAGGATTATGAGAACACACACGATTCAATGGAAAGATTGTGCGAGCATATTAAGGATTATTTTTATATATAGTTTCTCAAGGAAATTTAGCAGTATGAGATCGAACCATGCTTTTTATTATTTAATGTCAACAAAGAGCATATTTGGCCCACACAATCCAGGTAGAACTTAGTTCTTTGAAAAATATACAGGTATTTGGTGTGGTAGTGCTAACCAACCAAGTGTAAAGCCTATGGGACATACATGATTTATTCGTCATAAACCACAGTGGGAAGAATGAAGTCTCAAAGTATCAAGACTCGCCTTTTGGCGCGAGGTTTCTTACAAAGCCCTGTAATTGTCCTCTAGTAATGAACGTTATAGCGTTCCGCTACTTAGTTAGCTTGGTAATTTCAAAAGGACTTGAAATGCAGCATATGTATATCTCTGAAAGAATCAAGAGATAGTAGATATTTACAAAAGTACTTGATATCCTTTTGTTTCCCAAATAAAGTGACGCAAACCATATAGTGTGTTTACAATTAAATAGAACGCTCAATTATAGATTGAAGCAATCAGGCAGATGTGGTATACCCGTCTAAGTGACTATTTGATTTGGAGGGGATAGAAAAGTAAGTTATTTTTCATTGCGTATTCACAAGAAAACTCTTGATTTCGAATTGTAGATATCTATGTCGATGGTACAGACATGATGGGTACTCTTGATGTAATAAGAGACCTTAAAAGCTATTTGAAATCCGAATTTGAGATGAAAAATCTTGGGAAAGCTCGAACGAATACTGAGCTTGTGGTATATTATTCCACCAGTTTTCATATGTCTAAAGTTGTCAGGAAATTTAACAAAGACATGCATCATGATAGCACTCCCATGATTAGTTGAAGTACAAAATAATTAAATGACCATTTCGTCTAAAGAAAGATGACGAATATGTGTTGGGATATGAAATTCCCCTATCTAAGTGCAATAGACACATTGTTGTACTTAGCATAATGTACTCGACCAAATGTTTCATCCTCAGTGAACTTGTTATATATAGTTCAACACTTATGCAACGTCATTAGAATGGTATAATGGACGTAACCATATACTTAAAAGTAACCACTGGCATGAGTTTGTTTTATCCCTGCAAAGACATAAAAAAAGGAATGCTAAAGGAACTGCAACCCAAAAGTTGTTGATTATGGAGGAACAATAATCTCTTTTGCAACGAAAGTAATCAGGGGGAGATATGGTAGACTATTTTCTAAGTCATTGCCGAAATTCAGTTTCGAAAAGTACATGACTAAAGGAACTGTCTGGAAAAACTCTGAAAGTAATCAGGGGGAGGATCTAAGGATATGATGTCGACATATTTTACTTCGAAATTGAGTTGTGTTGTACTCTTTTTCCCTTCGATCGATAATAGTTTTTCCCACAGGGTTTTGTCACTCGACAAGGTTTTTAATGAGACAACAACAAAAACTGGGAGTATAATTTCCTAGCTAAGGCTATTGTCTTTCCCACGAGGATTTTCTGTCTTAGAAGTTGTGAAGAAACTAGTCAACTTCAACGGAGCAAAGTGATCATCTGCAACAAATTACCTTTACTTGCATCTGTCACGTTGTACTCTTTTCCCTTCGTCAAGGTTTAATCCCACTGGGTTTTCCTTGTCCAGGTTTTACTGAGGCAACGTATACGCATCCAACTATGTTCTAATTTTAATTAATATTGTACTATTTTTCTTTAGTTCAGGTTTTGTCCCTTTGTGTTTCCCTGACGAAGTTTTAACGAGGCAATTAACTTTGACGCGTCGATCTTTAAAGATCGTATTGCATGTGATGATCTACATGTAAAATACGAGACAGCATGTGAAGTACTACATGTGAAGAGATGTACCAAGGTTTTATCCCACTAGGTTTTTCCCTTGTCAATGTTTTAATGAGGCAATTGATTTCGGCACAAGTCATCAAGGAAAGAACGACATTTGAAGAACTACATTCGAAGCACTATATCTGAAGCACTGCATGTGAAGTTATGTTGGACCGCACAAGGGGGAGTGTTGTAGGGCCTACGACCCATAGATGTGTGACCCAACTAGGGTTTGCCTTTCCATGTATATATATGTTATTGTATCCATGTAACCTTATTACTGTTATGAACAGAAACTCTCTGTCTCTACCTTTCCCTATTACTCTACTACAACAAATCATCTAATTTAAAATAAAAAAAAAACATCATGACTCAGCTCTAACCATTTCCCACTGCTATATTTGTGGACATAAGGTTTTAGAACCTAGACCATGGTCAACAACCCGAAATCACCTAGTTTGGCATTAAAATTACACTGCTTGATTTAACATCTCTATGAACTAACTATGCGTTGTTCCATTCTTGATGTAGATGTTTCCCTACTCAGTTGTACGTGAATAAATCTGAAATTTCACATGTTTACTGATAGTATCCTTCTGTCTGGGTATCGGTCTGGTATTATCCATCTTTCTAGGTGTATCAAGAAATATGGAAAATTACATATTAACTAGATAATATATAATAATTAAACAGAATCATAAGATCACGTTAAACAGATTTAACAAAAAACCAAAATTATTTTTACTAGAACACCGATGTGACGGTAGGGAGGGCGGAACGAAGAAAAACCAAAAACCGTTGATTGCATAATGCGTTGTATATATATGTGTGTGTGTATATATATATATTGCTAGAATGTTATTTTTGAGCCATATACATCGTTTTAGTCGTTGCACAACCGAATTAGTGGATGCTGAACCAAAATACGACTGTATAAACTTTTATGCATTTTTTTCACAGTTTCATTTTTACGTAAAAATAGGCCAAATTGAAAAAGTGTATACTTCTTTCTTCCTGAAACGAGGTGAAAATATCTCTTTTTCTGAAACGAGATGAAAGTATATCTTTTTTTAAAACAGGATGAAAGTATCAATTTTCCTGAAACGGATTGAAATTATCACTTTTCTTGAAACGGAAAACTAGTTGATGCATAAACCAAAATATGCTTGCATAATGCGTTATGCATCCTTTGTGGTGGTTCGCATAATGGCTATGCATTTAATTTTCAAAAATTGTGCCTAAAAGGATAAACACTTCCAAATTTTTAGTAAAAATTCTACATTTGATATTGTCGTTTGTACTCGTTGACTAGGTATTTTCAATATTTCCAACGAGATAAAAAATTTAAAATTCCAAGGCGCGGATTTTTAGATATGTTATATTCTAGTTTACATTCCAATTATACCTCTGAAAAAACAAGATACACAAGGAGTTATAGTAATTGGACTAAACAAGAGGGATAAATATTGTCTATTGAAAAAGTAACCATGAACACAAAAATTTCAAATATTATTTGAATATTTGTGTTACTCTTCATTTTACCAAAAAAAAAATTATCATAAAAGGGACTCGCTTCCTTCGGGCTCTCCGGTCGGTCGGCCCAATCATCCTTAACCTTCGTTTATTTTAGAAAAAGAATCTCACTTGTCCAAAAGAAAAGGACGACCACTCGTAGAGATGCAAAAAATAAAATAAAATAGGTAAGCAGATTATAACCTATGCTCCAAATTTAACGACTGAATGGAGTTCAATGCATTAATGCCAATGATAATATTTAATATTGCACAACCTAAGATATCCCAATAGGAGTCTCCTCATATTGGTATAAAAAAAGCCATAGACAGTTTGCTTGCTTGTTCTGCATCAGGTGGATGATAAAATTAACTCCTGTAACCTCAATATAAACGGGGAAGAGAGGAAATCAATAACATATTAAGACACACATTCAAATACAAATTGGAGAAAGGGGTTAAAACTACAAATTAAAGAAGACGTTGAATATTAACCCAAATGCTAGATATGATCCTTCTGTGCCGGTAGATAAGTAAACCACAATCTTTTAATTACTCTCTTTTCACCTACAACATCAGAAAAACATAAATCATTAAAAAATACACTCACAATATGAATTAAAATACAATCTTCAAATTATCCTCTCAACTGCAATCAAAATAGAAAACTTAAATACTGACTTAAACAATGACAATAAAAAATAAAATCAGACAATATCATCCACCTAAATATCTAAACAGAAATAACCAAAAGGATAATGAAATTTCTCTGATTCTTTCACTAAATTTGGCATAAGTTTCCAACAAATCAACCTCTATATTTGGAGTAATCTAAATATACATACCGACACAAAAGAATTCTTTCAGTCTTTCACTAAATTTGGCATAAGTTGCCAACAAATCAACCTCTATATTTGGAGTAATCTAAATATACATACCAACACAAAAAAATTGTGCAAGTTCCTAGAGTTGCTAACAAAAATTTACCTATGATTGTGTTGAAATATCCTATGATTATGGGAAATATAATCATAATCGAAAGGAAGTTTTGGTATTCAAGGAATACTTTGCACATATATAACTATACGCAGATTTTGTCACCTTATTAAACGTATCTACTTACCGTCAACACCCTAAAACATAATTCCATAAGATCTTAAAAGATCTTTGCACCTATAAATAGGCTAAATAACTTCCCTAAAAAACTAATTCACGCTATTTTATTTTCTTCATATCTCATCATAAAATAAAAATCAAAACAATTTAGCATAAAAATTTAGGTTAAGATTTGACTTAAAAACAAAAATACGGAAATAATAAGAGTTTTTCACAGATTTTTCGCACAAAAATCCTTTTTTATGGAAATTAATAGGATTAAATAATTTAAAAATAAGTAAATGCCGCGTTTAAAATATTTTTGGTTTATTTTTTCCGGTTTTAAAAAATCTTGATTTTAGTTTTTAGCAAATCTTAGGGTCCAAATTTGATTAAAATAATGTAAACGCAGTATAAGAATTTTTCTAAAAGTTTCAACCAATCAAGATTAAGGGTTTCATCGACACCCAACAAAAAAAGAGGGTGAACGTCATCGCTCAATTTGGAGAATAAGATCGAAAAAAATTTGATTTCCAATTAAAGACAACGAAATGTAAGGGGTCGGGCTAACTTGTTTTTCAGCCATTCAGGAGCGAGGGTTTTGTTCACCGGCTAATGGGAGGGGAGGTAAGCGTAACTCTTGATATGGTGTGAGAGATTTGGTTGAGTGTTTACACTACACAAAATCAGGGATTTTGTAACGTTGAAAAAACATTAGTATCTATATATTATAACGTCAAAAAAACGTTGGAAATGTGCCTTTATAATTAGTGTTACAATAATTTTTCAACTGTTCATTTCGTTACAATAAATTTTTATTAAATAACAGTTTCATTCGTTGGAATAAATACACCAACGGTTATCTAGTCAGCACAAGATTTATCTGATATCATTTTGTTGTAACGGATAACTGTTATTGTGTATGTCGTAACGGTTAGATTGTAACAGTTCAATGTAACAGATACTGTAACAGAGATTTTATGTGTAACGGTTGGCTTATTTTCCACCTGTCATTTTCTTGTAACAGCTACAACAACAATTTTAATCGTTGTTTTAGTTGATTGTAACATATAATGTTTAACAGTTATTGTAACGATTCACTAACGTGACAGTTCAGTGTAACAGTTACCGTATGATACGTGTCAATTATCCGTAACATGTAATGTGACGGCTTCAAACGTTGATGATTGATTGTAACATTTCGGATATAACAACTTGCTCTAACGATTCGATTTGTAACAGCTGAGTGTAGCGTTTGACGTTTACCACGTGTCTATCCTTTGTAACATGTAGAATAACGGCTTTAAACCTTGACGATTCACTGTAACGGTAATGACTTTGCAAGGTGTGTTAATTCTAACATATTTTATAATGTTGATTCGACGTTGATAAAAAAATATAGTTTAAAAAAAAATGTTTTTCTACTGTTATAAATAAGCTCCCATAATTGGACCCTACAATGCAATACAATCCATTTCTGAAGGTGCAATACAATTACTTTCTGAAGCTGCATTGCAATCTAAGTTTTATTGTAGTGATCGGCATCCTTAGACTTCATGATAGTATTCAACCCTATGTCACAAATTTCATAAATCAAAATTATATACCTATAAGAACTGGTATGCTCAAGATACCCTATAAAAACACAATCAACGGTTTTGGGTCCTATATTAGTTTTCTTAGGAGGAGGGATGACCACCTTTTCCAAGCACCTCCAAACTTTCAAGTAAGCATAAGATGGGTTTCTACCTTTCCATAAATCATATGGAGTTCTATATGATCTCGTCCTTCCCTCTAAGAAAATAAACATGATAGTACCTCGTACAATCATCTATAAAAGTAACAAACAATTTCTTACCAACTATTGTTTGAACTAACTTCATATCAACTAGGTGTGAAGGATTAATTCTAAGGGTTTAGAGTCTTGACATTCTTATTGAAGGTAACATGAAGAACTTCATTCAATGTGAGAGTCTTGAAAGATGTGAGCTTCAGAACGACCTTTCCTTTTCCTGCAACCTCTGATGCATATGACTTACCCATATAGAGTTTCTCGCCTTCCCCTACCCTCTGGTAGGAGGTTAACAGGTCTCTATTCCCACAAACATTCTTGGTGGCTCCAGAGTCTTCCAACCAGTCCATCACATTGGTCACCAAAATAATTTCAGACATTATAACAAAAAAAAACTCGTCCTTGTTCTTTTCAACCAAGTTAGCGTTATCCTTCTTTTCCTTACGATGTATACAGTGATCTTCTACATGGCCAATAACTCCACACGCATAACAAGTACCCTTAATTTTAGTAATGCTAGACTTTGGTTGTCTAAACGTACCTTTTTTGGGAGGACCACGCTTAGAGTTATGATTTTTACTCTCACCTTTTCCATCTTTAGAATATTTGTGTTCAGTCACATGAGCTTTGTTACTCATGTACCTTGCAGAAGATACGTTATTATCCTTGGAGCACAAAAATTCTTCCACTTGAGTCTTCAATTCCAATTCAACCACGTTTGTCTCACCAGTTTCATGTCTTAGGTTTCCTTATACTCCGTCCAAGAAGATGGTAACGTCTCAATTATGGAAGATACTTGAAACGTCTCATGAATAACCATACCTTCAACCATAATCTCGTTAATGATTTGCTGAAATTCAAGGAACTGATCAACAACATGATTTTCATTCATCCATCATCTTGAAATCCATAAACTTCGCCACCTGAAATTTCTTACTCCCTGCAGTCTCAGCTTGGTACTTTGCTTCTAACGCAGTCCACAAATCATAAGCACTGAAATTATCTTTAACATTGTAAAAATCATACATCGCATCTTCCAAACCATTCATGATATGATTTTTAGCTAGAAAATTATACCTCCTTGAATACTCAAGCTCCTACTTAGTCAAACCTTCAGTGTTCATCAATTCATCAAAAAGAACCAGTATTGAGCCTAATTCATGATGATTCGGATAAAACAACATCTTGGATTACCATCTCTTGAAATCCTTTCCGTTAAAATTTTGTGGTCTTTCTACGTCGTTATTTTCCATTGTACAAGAAAGAGTAATGTGTTTAGATTTTTGTTATCTTGCAACAATGAACAACTCGTTAGATATAAAGGACTGAACGAAAAATAACTTTACCACAAACAACTTGAATAGGGCAGAATCACAGGTTCCACAAGTTGTACTTAACACATTAGTTTGGGGGTGTGTTCAACATTGAGCAATGATAAACCCCTCACGACGAAGATGTGTCCAGGATGAGAGTGCTCGATATAGCTCGTGTTAGCACAACGCTAGCTACCTACACTTGTACTTAGCAACATGGATTGGATGAAAAACACGTCGCACAAAAGAAAAAAGATGAAGAAAAGAAGAAAGAAAATAGGATGCACTTCGTATGTTTTTCAACTATGAAAACCTTTAGTATTCATATAAGAAAATTAACCTCTAGGGTTTCGGATTTCTTGTAAACCAAGTTTTTGTTTCTTGTAAAACAATTAAACGTGGAAAAGAAATTCTCCCATAAATAAAACTCTTAAGAACATATTTTTGGAATTAACTTCCTAAAGAAAAATTTACAAAAATAAATTCTAGTAGACACGGGACTTGGTTCATGGTATACGCGCATGTAGAAGGGTCGAAACATGTATATTTCGGCCCACCCCTTCCACCCCCGTTTGTCAATATATCCATAAGAAAATTATTATATAGTGGAACTCCTCTTTAGTTTTCCACTACGTGGGACTAAAGGATCATTTCATTCACTCACAAAAATGAGTAAGTATCCTTAGACCATTAGGTCATTACATCAAACCACACCAAGACCAAAACATCCTTTGTTAAAATTATTTTCTCCAACAGTTACTTGTATCAAAAGTGAAATTTGATCCAGTAAACCTGCATCAACAACCAATGTTGATACAATAATCTGAAGATATTGAACAAATTCCAGTGTCAAACAATGAAACAACTATGTTAACAACGAAGAATTTGCTACAAAAAAACAGCATAAACAACATCATACATCATATTAGTATGCAATCAGTGCAAACGTTAACCTGCTACATGAAATATACATGCTCCATGTTATAAATTTCAATGCAAACCATAAGAAAACAGCCTAAACCTAATCTTAGTTACAAATTCAATTACGTCGCACATCTCCCGGGGGCTACGCCCCCTCGTGAAAGTTATATTCAATATTGAACGTTAACTATGCAAATTGAGTATGCAAATTTAGATATATAAACTGAGTTTATCAACAAAAAACATGGTTACACTAACTCAGATATATGTAAAATGAGTTTATCAACACTGACTTCTAACTTCTGATTGATTACACTAACTTCTAACTTCTAATTGATGCCAAAATTGATTCATCAACATTCACTATTCTCTAATAATTCATCAAATAAATAAACACATAAATCATGCATGAGGAATAGTTCATAGAAATTTCGTTGAAGCTAAAATCATGACGAGAACTGATTCATAGTAACAAATCTAAGTAAAAAACAAGAACTGGTTCATAGTAACAGATCTAAATAAAACAACAAATTCAAAATCAAAAACCGAAAAAATGAAAAATTAAATATTACATGTTTAAGAGATGAATCACGATATGTAAATCAACCAATGAATCTATTAAAATCAAACACACAAATTCAAGCTTCTCGAAAGCACGATCTCTGCAACAAAAAATATGAAATAAAACTGAAATCAAAGATGAAGATTTAGAAACTCCGAATTGAACATGTAAATATCATACACGTATATATTTATCTTAAATTACGAATCACCATTACCAATTTGTTTCAGAAAAACAGATCCAGCAGATGCTGTTGATTCTGTTGTTAGTAAAGAAAACGTTCTCAAATCTTCAGATTTGGTTGACTAAATCGATGAATACAGATTCCGCAAAATAAGAAACCTATTAAGAAACTATATTCTGTTGTATCAAACACTAGATTTTTAGAAAAAATCTAGTGTTTTTAATCATGTTGAAGTACGGCTTCTCTCTCTATCTCTATTTATGTTTTTAATCATGTTGTTAATAATTCATTTAAATTAATAAATATATAGGAAGATATTTATGTAAAGTTGCATAATCCTTAATGGGCCCTGATGGGCTTATGGATTGAGAAGGGTATTTTTGTCGTGTCATAAGGGTATTTGTGAAACCCATGAAACCGAGGGACACTTATATAATTACTACTTATCAATATAACTTAAGATTTGTGTTATTATCATTACAAGGGTGTAGTTGTGGGAAATTACGCAACTACATACATCGTGATTCGCTCTAAGCCCTTCTTGATACTCGGAAGCGTGTGAAAAAAAATCCTCAAACACAACAATAGAACACCCAGCTAAAGCGACTACAGATTTAGCATCAGGATGCCTAATTATTGCTGCATAAGAGCATCTCCAATGGAGTATGGGCTTTAAAAAATATTGATTCCACGTAGGATTTTAGAAACTCCCAACAAAAAGAACCTCTCCAGTGGTGGTTGGATACTCAAAATTTAATATGACGTGAAAGTTTTAGTTCGAGGAAAGTATGGATTTTTGGAGACTCTCATCCATACGCACGTCATCAATTTTTTATTATTTTAATTAATTTTTTAGATTTTGTTTCTATACATAAGCGACAAGTATATCAAAATAGATACGGATACAACTACCACTTTAAATGCTTATCAAAGCTAGATTTAAATTTGTATTTGGATTCTATGCGGGTACGGTATTAGGGGGTGGCTTATCTAGGCTAAAGCCCACCCTAAAATTTCTAAAAAGATGTTTTGTCTATGTAATTTTTAACACCGGTAAAATTTAGCACAAGCAGAAATTTGCATTAGCCGATTAGCAAGATATGATTTAGGTAAGGAGATTAAAACTCAGTCCAACATGAATTGATCTTTGATAATATCATCTCAATCGTTCAAAGGTTAAGGTAAAAAGCACATATTTATGGTGTTTCTCTTAATGTTATTTCCTTTTTTTTGTGAATTCTTATTCCGAAAATCGTGTATCAATTTTGTTTTGTTTTTTTGTTTTTGATAAAGATTTTTTTATTTATTAATGAATAGAGTTTTGATCTCCTGTTAGGAGATTACATATAGTAGAATCAATACTAAAACATTCAATTGAGATTTTTGCTTCTCTAGCTGACTTAGCTAACGCGTCAGCCACTTGATTGTCATCTCTACTGACATAATCAAAAGTGCATAAATTAAAATTATAACTTAAGTGCTTAATCTTTTTTATTAGATTTTTATTCTCCCATTGGATGACAAGTGAATGGCCATTTATGGATTGTATAACAAGCTTTGCGTCTGCCTCTATTTGTATCCTTGTGTGATTTAAGCTTTCTTCCTATGGTAACGCCTCACGTATAGCCATACACTCAACAACCTCTGGACTTGGTGCTCCATTTCCATAGGTTACTTTGGTGCCAATGCATCGACCTGTAGAAACACGCAGAACAATACCAGTTCCAAATTGGTTAGTATCAAGATCACAAGAGCCGTCCACATTAAATTTAACTTTTTTTTTATAATGGAGGTTTCCATCCAGTTAATTTAGTACTTATTAAAACAACATTCTGAGATTCATGCATATGAGACGCAAGATGATAATGTATTCAGTGTACTGTGTTGAAAGGGTTAAGTGAAACTCCCTTGAAAACAACATCGCAACGATCCTTCCATATTATCTAATCTCCGATCATAAGGGAATAAAGCCATCTATCTTCCTTATTGTGATTAGAAGAAGAAAACCAAATAGTCACACATTCAGAGACTGTGTTACAATTATCTCTGAGCGCATCTATGTTGATGTTAATACACCTTCATACTGCCCTGGCATGTATACATTCAAAGATGATATGTTTTATTGTTTCTTCTTTACTACCACAAACATCATAGTTAGCTTCAAGACTGTTGTTGAACATTTCCCTCTTGTATTTAGTTGAATGTAGTTCCCTTGTGCATTTCATGTGAAAATTTTAATACTCTGAGCAGCTTTACAACTCCAGAGAGCTTTCCAAACTTTCCTATCAATTGTTCTTCCATCTACTTGAACTTCTCTATCATTGTAGGACAACATTTTGTAAGTGCTCTTCACATAGAAAGTCAATCTTTTGCAGGCATCCAGATCATGGTGTGCTCTTTACTGTTTTCTATATAAAGTGTTTAAATTTTGAGTGCAGTGTCAGCATCAAATAAAAAATTGATAAGATGAATGTTCCATTGTGCAGATTCAGGTACCACTAGCTCTTCAACAAATTCATAAAACCTAAAAATGTCATTTTGAGGAGTAGGAGGATGAGGCATACCAGATATCCATCTATCTTTCCAGATTTTTTTTTCCTGCCATTGTTAATTTCCATGAAATAATTCTGTTGAAAAATCTCTAGACCTTTTGAAATCCCATTCCATGTGTAGGAGCAATTTTTAACGATGATAGATTGATGAAGTAAATCTCCAGTTTTGAAGTATTTGCTTGAGAGAGTTTGGGCCATTAGAGTGTCAGGCTCACTACATATTCTCCAAGCCAATTTGGCGAGAAGAGCCAAATTAAGCTTTTTTCAGATCTCTAAAAGCTAGACCACCCATTTTGGTGGGTCTGCAAACATTCATCCAAGCTGTAGAATTATGACCTCTGTTGTTATGATATCCTCAAAAGAATTTCCTATCAATGCTTGTAAGTCGCTGAAAGATATTTGCTGGTAACTTAAAAGTTCCCATTTGGTAAATAGGAACAACATTGAGAACATGCTTAATCATTGTGCCTTTGCCTGCCTATGAAAGAGAAATAGAAGACCAAGCATTAAATCTGCTTTCAAAATTTTCTTTGATATTTTTGAAGGACTCCTGTTTTGAGTGACTAATGATGAGAGATAAACATAAATACTTCTCCTTAGAGTTCATGCTTTTGACTCCAAGATTTTTTTTGAGTGTCTCTGCGACATCTGTCTTTGTTTTTTTTGTTGATGTAGACAACACTTTTCTCAAAGTGGATAACATGTCCTGACTGTGAGCTGAAGTTTTGAAGTAGCTCCAATAAGTTGTTAACCGAATTGACATTTGCTTGAGTAAAGATCAAGCAATCATCTGGAAAAAGCATATGGTTAATGGACGGAGATAAAGCAACCACTGTAATACATTTTTTCTTGTTGTGCTGTTGTGAGTTGTCTTG
The DNA here is from genome assembly GCF_003573695.1 of Papaver somniferum. NCBI lineage: Eukaryota > Viridiplantae > Streptophyta > Magnoliopsida > Ranunculales > Papaveraceae > Papaver > Papaver somniferum. Next base: position 121,774,775 of record NC_039358.1, on the reverse strand, counting down.
AGAGAAATTACATAGCCAGTATAAATAGGCAAGGTGACAGTAGATCACCTTGCTTAATCTCTCTTGTTGGAGTGAAAGTGTCACAAGGAGACCAATTGATCATGACTGATAGCTGGGTTGTACTGATGCATTATTGTATAAGATCACAAAAATCATCATTAAAACCAAAATAAGAAAGAACTTTAATCAAGACAAACCATTCTAACCTGTCAAATTCCTTTGACATGTCTAGTTTTAGGTCCATCCATCCATTCTCTCATCTTTTTTTCTTCATTGAATGTATAATTTCTTGAGCAATAACAATATTCTCACTGTTAAGTCTTCCTGAAACATATGCAGCCTGATAAGGAGTCAATTTTTGTGTACTCCTTTTAGATCCTTTATCACTCATGTATATTAATTAACTAGCAAAGGGTGTGGAGAGTAATGTAAAGACTTCCCACTTCCTTGTGTCTACTTAATTGGTTATCCTTAGTCCAAAATCGCTAACAATAGTTGGATACATATACACCACTTGACTAGATTATCACTGCTTAATTAGTTAGCTTTCGCTTTTTCTCCCCCTGCGAAAACAAATATATCAGAAGGCATAAGATGAGATCGAAGCAACATTATAAGGTCAAAAACGAATGTGCAACAATAAAACCGCAGCCACCTCCGAGAGGTGCTCAGGGAAAAACTCTGAATTGAAGTCTATGCAGCAAAAAAAAAGAAAAAAAAGGCAGCATATTAAGTCGCAAACTAGCGTGCAATTATAGTTTTTGCAATTGGAAAAACAAAACATAGTATTAATTGGAAAAAGAATTTAGCCCCCAACCATAAAATCCTGGTTTGTGTTGTTAAATACCATTTTTTAGGTCTCCACATATGCTAAATACCCATACTCCATTGGAAATGCTCTAACCTCCTTTTCCTCCCGGCCAAAGGAAGGAGGTTCATAACTCACATCAACACCTTACATCACAAAAAATTAAGAAATGGCATTCAATCAGTGAAATACCACCACCGCAACAAAAAAGTTGTCATTTTTTGCCTCGGCAAACAACAACTTGTATGGATGAACCAACGTTAATTCCTCAAACTAATTGTGTAGAAGATGATGAACAGTGCAAGCTACGCTACGAGGAGAACATTTTTGATAGAACGATTATACGACCTCGATTTTGTACATAATCATATCTTTTGTAAACAACTGATTATTACCATGTATATATTCCTATTCTACTAGTCCCGGGACAGCATTAATTGATCACCCAAGAATGAAAGATAACAATGTGATCATATAAGAGAATATATACTTCATGTGATCCAGTTTAGACTTGTCGATATACTTTATATGATCCAGTTTAGCCCGATTCTCTTCGTAGTTTTGAAATTGGAGAGTTTGAGTTTAAATTTTGAAGTTACTGATTTTCCAAAAAAATCTCCCAATTTTTTTTTTTTTTTGAAGCAAGAAAATCTTTTAACAACTAGTTTTCCGGAGTCCCATGAGCCCCCTGTGCATGCCAATAAGCCTGCGACACGTATTTTGCGGGTTAACTGTAACTAACGACGTATCTTTTTACCATATTCGATCATTATGCTAAGTAAGGGAAGAATAAACTTAAAACGGAAGAGAAAATTAAGGACTTCATATTTATCCGGTCTATTTATCTGAGGAAATTTTTTTTGAAATCTATTGATCAATACTCATTCAACCGATACTACTTCCTGTACGTCTTAACAAATGATGATGTTATACTTATCCAAAAAAATAGTATGTATAATAAATGTAAGATCCTTTAATTTCTCGATATTATACCTTATTAGCAAGATCAAATATACGAAATATAAAAGCTGTTATTTACAGTTAACCCACAAGACACGTGTCGCAGAATTATTAGCAGGCGCAGAGGGCTCATGGGAGTCCGTTTTGATATCACTAAATTTTAGGGGAGAATATATACTGCTTACCAATTTTATATTTCAGAAGAATTAAAATACTAGTAAAAAAGAAAATAAATTTAAGTTCACGGACGGTATTGGGCAACCAATGAGATCGATTTGTTTCGTGCACAAAATTGGACTCTAAACGAGATTGCGACTTTTCCGTTTCCCAAAACGAATTAAGGAAATTACCAAAGTATAGCGATCCTTCCTGATTCTAGACGGCTTCTGTGTTTTGTTTACCAAGTTAAAAGGATCCGTGTGTATATATGCCATCATATGTTCTTGTTTCTCACATATTTCTTATCAAAATCTTTAAGGAATAAAAATAAAAATCAATTCGTTCTGCTTTTCTTTCTCTGATTATTGGAAGAAAAAAAATCTCAAAGCTTTATGCAGCATATGAATATGGTTGAAGACGATTTTCCTAGCGATGGCAAATCAGTTCTTGCAGCTGCAAACCAAGACAGATCAAGGAAGAGGCCACCACCACATTGGCTAACCGAATTTCCTAGAGATGGCAAATCAATTCTTGCAGCTGCAAACCAAGACAGAGTAAAGAGGAGGCCACCACCACAAGACAGACATACCCGTAAGACGACACCACAAGATCTACACGTGAAGGCACCAAAAAGAGTACCGTCTTTGCAAGTTTCATGGGTCTTTGCAAAACGATGTTGGGAAGATGTTGTGTTTGTTATGGTAGAAACCTAGAGATTGCTATGAATCCTTTCTCCTTTATCTTTAATTTTAATGTTCTTGATACAGTTGTGTAATCTGATTTTATTTTATTTACTTTTGTTCTTTCCTAATATTGTGGAACTTTTATCAATAGATTTTTTTTTAAAGACAATTTGTTAATATTATATAAAACGGAATTTTCAAAAAAACAAAAAAAAAATTGTTAATGAAAGTGTGAAAATTTAGATTTAATTTCAAACTATTTTTTTAACAGTAGATCTTATTTCTTTTTTGGTTAATCTAGCAGCCAAATCTAGCCCATAAGACTTAGTTTTGAGACTTGTAATTTGTTGGCATCTGTGAAAGTATTTAAAATCACCACCAACAGCAGTCTGCTTGATTACAATCTCAAGCAGCTATAACTATTGATGAGCAGAAAGATGTATCTGCTTGTATTGATCTTAAAGTCGAAGAAGAAGAACTACCTCCTTGTGTAATTGTTGTCCATGAACCTCGCAGGGTAAGGTAATTTTACTTATTAAAGTTGATGACAGATTCGTTTAGTTTGTGCTTCTAATTGCATTATTGATCTCTGTTCTACTAAGTTGGGAAGTCCAAGCAGTTGATTAGGTCACCAGTAGAGCATTAGGAAAATTTTAATTTATTGTCGGTTTGGTTTGGTTTCATAGTCTCATCAATGTTTTTCTTTTTTGATTGAACGAATTTATTTTATTTTATTGTAGAGTGTCCGAATAATGCTAATTGATGTATATGTTGTGATTTTGCTCATTGATGTATATGTTGGGTTTGAAAGGCTAAGTGATTACATTCGTGCCTACAGGTAAGATCAGTTTCAAAAGAAGCAAGTTGGAATTAATGGAACTTTTAATTAACCGAAGGAGCAAGACTATTCTGTTTATCTGGACTCGTAAGTTCCTTACTATGATAGTATTTTATGTCATTTCGTTAGATTCAAGGTACCAATTCAAAGTAAAATAGATTAAATACAGTCCATTACGATTTCTTATCCATTCTAACAGGTACCCGAAGCATGAAATTGTCAGGATTTTCTTAGGGAATCACTGACAACCGCGGAATAACGGATCTTGAGATATTATGATGAATAATAAGTAAACCAAGCACAAGCAACTATAATAATATGAGAAAGATAAATCAAATCACAGGACACAAGATTTATAGTGGTTCGACCAATACATACAACTTGTATATATTGTCTACGTCCACTTTGAGCCGCACCAACTCAAATCCACTATGAAGAAAAACGATTACAGCGTCGTGTGAATCCCAGAAAACCCTTGGTTACACCGCAACAATTACCCGAGACGATAACCTTGTCTCTTGTTCCTCACCAATATTCTCTCACAATGAAACCCTAGCTTTAGACCTAAAAGCTATACAAGAAATCTCTCACCGATCTCTTAATCGTTTTCTACACAATGCACTAATTCTATAAGGCCTAACTACCTATTTATATAGGTTACAAACTTGGCCACCAAGAATTCTAACCGGTTTAGGAAACCCCTTCCCTAAATAACCACGGCTAACTTTAGGAAATAATTAATTAGTCTTCAATAACTAACAATCTCCCACTTTGAAGACTTATTGATTGTCTTTCATTCTTCAACTTTGGATTGACGGTGCTAAAACATCTTCCTTGTTAGTGCGGCTCCCCTCCCAGATCCTCATTCTGAGAGACCAACTACAGCCTTGCAGAGCTTTAGCTTGTCTGATGTAACTCCCTTGGTAAACATATCCGCCGGATTCTTTGAACCAAGAATCTTCTCGAGCTTCAACTTTCCTTCTTCTAAGAGATCCCGAATGAAATGATAACGGATATCTATATGCTTCGTCCTAACATGATATGCTGAGTTCTTGGCTAAATGTATAGCACTTTGACTGTCGCTAAACAGAACATTATCTTCTTGTTCCTTTCCCAACTCAGTTAATAATCCTTGTAACCAAATCATCTCCTTGCTCGCTTCCGTCGCCGCTACGTACTCCGCTTCCGTAGTAGACAATGTCACCAACTTCTGTAACCTTGAGTTCCAACTCACTGCAGCTGACCCCATAGTATAAACATAACCGGTCGTACTTCGCCTTTTATCTACATAACCTGCGAAGTCTGCATCCACATAACCCCTCAAGATAGAACCACCTTTTCCATAGCACAATGGTACGTTTGTGTTACCTCTCAAATACCTGAGAATCCACTTCACAGCTTCCCAATCTTGTTTTCATGGGTTTCTTTCATATATACTCACTACTCCCACTGCATGTGCAATATCCGGTCTCGTGCACACCGTAGCATACATTAGACTCCCAATAGCCTAATAATATGGTACGTTAGTCATGTACTCCTTTTCTTCATCTGTCTTCGCACACTGCATACTTGAAAGACGAATTTGACTTTAAAGTGGAGAACTAACTGGTTTAACATTCTCCATATTGAACCTTTTCAACACTCGTTCAATATATTCATCCTGACTAAGCATAAGTTCACCCTTAGCTCTGTCTCTTATGATCCTCATACCAAGAATCTGCTTTGCTTCACAAAGATCTTTCATAGCAAACTCGCTTGATAATTGTTTCTTCAAATTCTCAACTTCTTGTAGAGATGTTCCGGCAACCAACATATCATCCACATACAGTAGTAATATGATGTAGTCAGAATCATTCCTTTTGAAGTAACAACAATGATCTGCATTACACCGTGAGTAACCAATTCTATGCATGAAGTTATCAAACTTCTTGTACCACTGTCTCGGGGCTTGTTTTAAACCATACAAACTCTTCTTTAGCTTGCACACCATCTCTTCCTTGCCTTTTACTATGAATCCTTCTGGATGCTTCATGTAAATTTCTTCATCTAGGTCACCATGAAGAAAAGTTGTCTTTACATCCAACTGTTCAAGGTAGAGATCTTCAGAAGCCACTAGAACTAACACTACTCGAATAGTTGTCATCTTCACAACTGGAGAAAATATCTCGTTGTAATCAACACCATGTTTTTGCTGGAAACCTTTCACAACCAACCTCGCCTTGTAGCGAATTTCTCCATTTGCTTCAGATTTCATCCGATAAACCCACTTGTTATGCAACGCCTTCTTACCTCTTGGTAATTTTATTAACACCCAAGTGTCATTCTCATCAAGTGAATTTATCTCATCCTCCATAGCAAGTTTCCACTTGCCTGAATTATCAGTCGCTAGTGCTTCCTTAATATCTTCAGGTTCGCCTCCATTCGTAAGTAATAGATAATTCAAAGCATACCTTGGGTTTGGTTTAGGAGTTCTTGACGATCTTCGTACTTCTTGTGAAACTGTAGGAATAACTCCCACTGCAGTAAAAGTCTATTCAACTTGTACTTCTCTGCCATCAGCAACATCATGTTCTTCTTGTTCCACACTTCTTCCAGAAACATCATCAATATCGATATACAACTCCTTATTGACGTTGTTTGACCTGACATCTTCAACTTGTGTTGTATTCCTGTCCTTGTACAGCTCATTCTCATTAAAAGTGACATCTCTACTTCTAATAACTTTGTGACCCTCATAGTCCCAAAGTTTATACCCAAAAGCGTCAAATTCCATAACCAAGGAATATACACTTCTTTGCTTGAGCACCTATCTTAGACCTCTCACCGGGACTAAATGAATATAACCAACACAGCCAAAAACTTTCAAATAGGAAAGATTTACCTTTTTGCCAGTCCAAACCTCCTCTGGTATCTTCATATCTAATGGACTACTAGGTGTCCTGTTAATTAGATAAGCAACCGTCTCTGTTGCATGTGCCCAGAAGGTCTCGGGCAAACCAGACTGCAACCTCATGCACCTTGCACGTGCATTCAACGTCCAATTCATACATTTTGCTACTTCATTCTCCTGTGAAGTCCTTGGAATTGTCCTCTCCAAACGAATTCCATTCGTAGCACATAACTGTAAGAATTCTGTTTTGTCATACTCACCACCGTTGTCTGACCTTAGACACTTCAACTTCAGACCAGTTTCTGTTTCAACCAAAGCTTTCCACTTCTTAAACACTTCATACACCTCGAACTTATTCTTCATGAAGTAAAGCCACACCTTCCTTGAGTGATCATCAATAAAGGTGACATAATATTGGAACCCGCTGTGAGATGCAACATCAATTGGTCCCCATACATCCATGTGAACCAAATCAAGTTTTGCACTTCTCAAGTCTCTTCCTCCTCTGCTGAAACTAACCCGTTTTTGTTTTCCAAGAACACAGTCTTCACAAAAACTCATATCAACAGACTTCACCTTAGGTAGATATCCTCCCGAACATAGAATCTTCATGTTCTTCTCACTCATGTGTCCTAATCTTCTATGCCATAAGTTAGTGGCTTCACCGCTACTAGCCACTGCTAAAGTAGTTCCATCTGAAGTCCGATATAGAGTATTGACTCTAACTCCACGAGCTAATACCATAGTCCCTTTCTTTACTTTCCAATTGTGTTTCGTTAACACAACTTCACAGTCATCATCGCAAACTTGGCCCACAGACACCAAGTTCTTCTTCAAATTTGGAACGTGTCGTACATCCTTCAATTTCCATGTCGAACCATTGACTTTCAAGATCACATCACCCAAACCGATGATGTCGCATGCTTCACCGTCACCTAAGAATACTTGGCCATAATATCCTTCTTTATAAAAGATCATAATACTCTTATCACCCGTTGCATGGAAAGAAGCTCCTGAGTCTATAATCCAAGACTCATCTTGCTTGTCCTCAGAGAGTAGTATAAAACCTTCCGTAATCACCTTCTTGTTATCAACAAGGACCTTCACCGGTTCTGCAGCCGCAACTACGTTGACCTCTTCTTGATTACCTTTGTTTCCACCATTATTAGCACCTTTGTTTTCCGGACAATCGCGCTTAAAGTGTCCTGCTTTCTTACACACCCAACACTCAACAACACATCTAGGACGGGATTGAGATCTCCCCTAGACTTTCCTCTAGACTTCCATCTGGATTTGTTGTTGTTCCGATTTGAACTCCTGCCTCTATCTTCTTCTTGCATACTTAAGGCCGAGCTTGAAGTACTAGAACCGTAACCTTGTTTTATTCTTCTCTCCTCTTCAGCAATTAACCTTTGTTGCACATCATCAAGCTTCAACTTCTCACTCCCTGCGGAATCGCTAATGGTTGTCCTTGCAGTCTCCCAACTCTTTGGTAATGACGACAACAACCGCAAAGCTTGAACTTCATCATCAAAAGTAATACTAACTTTTGAAAGCTTGGAAATAATTGATTTAAAATTCCCAAGATGTGTTGAAGTCACTTCGCCTTCTTGCATCTTCAGATTAAATAATTGTTCACACAACATAATCTTCCCCGAGGCTGATGACTTTTGATATAACTTTTCAAGTTTATCCATAAGATCCTTCGTACTAGTTTCCTCTTGTACGTTATTGTAGACTTCCTCCGTTAGACATCTACGGATCACGACTACACATTTGCGATCAAGAGTTGTCCATTCATCGTCTTTGCGTGCTCCCTTTTTCGCAACTCCACCCAATGGATCAGCAATGTCTTTCTCATATAGGTAGTCTTCCATCTGAGACTTCCAAAACGCAATGTTCTTCCCATTAAAAACTTTAACCCTAGCTACCGTACTTTCGTTATTATCACCCATAACTCCCACTCCAATCGTACTATGATAAACCCTAAAGCTCTAACCCGAGCTCTGATACCAGTTGTCAGGATTTTCTTAGGGAATCACTAATAACCGCGGAATAACGGATCTTGAGATATTATGATGAATAATAAGTAAACCAAGCACAAGCAACTATAATAATACGAGAAAGATAAATCAACTCACAAGACACAAGATTTATAGTGGTTCGACCAATACATACAACTTGTATATATTGTCTACGTCCACTTTGAGCCGCACCAACTCAAATCCACTATGAAGAAAAACGATTACAGCGTCGTGTGAATCCCAGCAAACCCTTGGTTACACCGCAACAATTACCCGAGACGACAACCTTGTCTCTTGTTCCTCACCAATATGCTATCACAACGAAACCCTAGCTTTAGACCTAAAAGCTATACAAGAAATCTCTCACCGATCTATTAATCGTTTTCTACACAATGCACTAATTATACAAGGCCTAACTACCTATTTATATAGGTTACAAACTTGGCCACCAAGAATTCTAACCCCTTCCCTAAATAACCACGGTTAACTTTAGAAAATAATTAATTAGTCTTCAATAACTAACAGAAATTTCGTTTGTCATGGCGAGCTGCACGACCTTATGGTAGACCATCTTGAAAATGTTACTCGGGTAGAAAGAGTGCTTATGGATAAGTACCTTTTATTTCGTCTGCGTTGATCAGTACCTATTATTTTCACTTCTTCTACCAAGAGTTTTACTTGAATATATTGTTAGACCTATATGCATACTGACTTGAGAAATATTACATCAGGTGCACATTGCTGCTGTTGGTGGTCTTTCTGTATTTAGTCTAACAAGTTCAGTCGATCCTTGCCCTTTACGAGCTGGTCCAAAAAGGAAGAGATCTCGGAAAGGTGATATCACAGCTCCATTTTCTAAAAAAAAGTCCTATTCTTAACTTGCTGTAAAAACATTGTGTTCATAGTGTTCGGAAAAATGCCCAAGTGATAAGGGCAGTGCATAGGAGCAATTAACATTGCGACCAAATTACATAATCAAGTTTATTTTGCACAATCTTGCTTTCATTTGTCTTGATATTTTTGTTGTTATTATTTTGATCACCAAAGTAAGAAGTTTTACTGAATATAAAATCTGGTTTTTTATACCAACAATTTTTTCTTCATAAACTATTGGAATCTTCGAAGCATGATTACGAGATTTCTGATCACCATTTTCTAAATTTCTGTCTTGTTCACCATTTTGATCTTTCTATTATCTAAATTACCCAATAATTTCCAGTATGAACAGCCAAGGATTACAACAGCAGAAGTATTTAACGTCACATAGCAGCTAAACCACCTAGTAAATATGGAACCAGTGACTGCAATTATGAGTGTCTTTTAATGCTTAGTGTAATGGTGTCCTAAACCACTTAATACTGAAAATATGCGGTTTGCTGGCTATGCCAAATCTGGTTAGTGTTTGTATTCATGCACATTGTTGGCATCTCATTTAGTACAATGATTACTTTAAGCATTTTTCTGTGGCACCTCTTGCTCAAACTTAGAAATATGGCTGTTAGTTAAGAACTTTATAGTTCTTTAAATATGTGACATTTTCTCCAAGAGGTTGTGCAAACATTTGCATTCATTAATTTGAACACAATCTGCTTCTTTCAGGTGGTTTTCTTTTCGTGAGGATCGTAGCTTTGTCGCGACTGTGACATGACATTTGGGAGCATTCATGGCTGCTCAATGGGATGTTTGGCTGTTAGTGAGTACTTTGCCATTTGGCTTGGCTAAAAGGATTCTAATATCCTGAATCAATTGTTGGATTAACTAGACCAAGAACTGGCTAACTTTGCTTGGCTACATTATTTTCTTATCATACATCCCTGGTTCAAGTTTTGTTAGTTAACCTCTATATTTTTCGTGCAGTTAGACTATCATGAAATGGTATTCCATAATCTGTTGATACTGTGACCTCTAAGTAAGGAGGAGGAACCTTTTTAATCTCTTGAAGAACTTGAGGTCCAGACTAACGGAAACCTACTTCCGGATGACGATGACTTCCTCTCTTGGATTGATAACCTTGATGATATCGCCAAGCCCTGTATTAACACGAATTAGAAGAGTTTGATCTGTTTAGCAGCAGTGGAGGAATATAACTCGAGGTGGGGGATTAAAGGAATGCAGAATTTGTAGAACAAGGACTGAATGCAGCAGCTGTTGGGGAGCACCCGTTAGGTAAACATCCTTTTAGAACACTTTTCGCGAGAAATATCAATAACATTATCAAAGAATTGGAATTGGAGGCACTTTTTGAGGTACTTTTCTTGGCAATTTTCCATAATCATGATCATACAGTCATAATGTTCTTACTTCTTAGCATGCTTACAATTTTTTTCATATCCGCAATTTGTATACTGCCCATAAAGCACCGTGGCTTCATTATGATCTCTTACTTACTATGAAGGATCATACACACCTCAATTTCATCAACCTTGGCACACACTTCTCAATTTCGAAGGATCCGACTAATCTGCTTGGGTTTCCGTTATTGTTACTTCACTGGTATGCGTATATCTAAGACCATCCTCGATACTGTGAAGAAATGAAGTTGCTTACCATTGTCTGTTTTCCCTGTGGGACCAACTTTAATATGTTCTCCTTGTTGTTTATAATGCAGGGATTCACTAATGTTATTAACTCAACTGAGATGCTAAGCATTTTCATTCCTTCTATAATAACCAAGTAACATCACTTACAGTTGATTGATATTGAATGTAAGATTGTAACGAAAACATTGGAAGAGTTAAAAACGTAAAGCAGTCAGGTATGGCGTATGGGACCAAGAAACAATTAAAAAAAACCGTCAAGTTTATTATAGTACCATGTAAGATTCCATGTAGTCCCCAATTGTTTACCCACCGGTCCAGGTAACATCCTACAGAATTTCAAGGGTTTCTTTTCCTCTTGACTGGTAGATTTCAGTTATTAAAAGGGTTATCTGTTGTGATGACGCGTTGAAGAAACCTCAACCGGAGCATGGCTGCTTACGCGGATATTACCAGTTTACCGGAAATGTACCAAATCGAGATCCGGATATGAAAGGAAGTGCTTTGTCTAACATGTTATGTTTTCCCGTTGTGTACGTGGGAGACTGTCAGGTTTATTATCATGTACTCACATATTAGCTTTGTTTCAGATAATTTATGTTACTCCCTCCGTTACTTATTAATAGGCCAGTTTCTATAAATAAATATTTCAAAAAAATAGGCCAGTTTCCTAATTGGGAAAGTCAAATATTACTTTAATTTTTTGGGACCACTTTTCTTTTAACTTCTTTTGATGACAAGTGTTATGTGGACCATTTCACTTATTTCTTTGGCTGACAAGTGTTTTATGGGGACCATTTCACTTCACTTCTTTTATTGACAAGTGTCTAGAGGACCACTTTCAATAATTAGTTCTTTTAATTTCCTTAATTTTCTCAAAAAAAAAATTGGCCTATTAAAAAGTAACGGAGGGAGTATTTAATTACCAATTTTCAACTTATTCAACAACAAATTATGTTCTCCTCATTGGGTCAGTATTCATCACACGTATTAAAAGCAAAAACAATTTGCTACACAAAATGTAGGCACTTTTGCTTCACAACTTATAAACATGGCTTGTCCTTCACGAGTATAAGGGACATCTTGACGATACTCATTAAAAGATTTCAGATTTTCGGATATGTGGAAGTATTTTTACGAATTACTTAAAGTTGGGTATAATTACTGGAAAATTCTGACGAACCGGAAAGTCCGTTCCTGTTCCTGTAAAAAGTCTGACTTCTCGGTTGCTCTTTTGATACTCTGGTCAAGATAGAACTTGTAGATATGTTTTTTAATCTTGGATCCCCCATTTTTGAAAATCTCTACATGGAGTCAAGATACGAAAGGCTTCATTTGATGGCTAGAGTTTTGTTGTTTGTGGGAGCAGGAGAGGCATCATTTAATATTTTGGTCAAGGTATTATTGAAAGTTACGTACTGATGATGCGTACTTGTGACTTTGCCTGGCCAAGGCATAAAATACTTATACTTGAATGCACAATGGCACAAACGATGTACCTTTTCATGTGGCTGATCACGATAACTGCCCATGTCAACTTACACGTTTAAAGCTCGTTGTCATGTTATTTTTTTAAACGGGTTCTCTGGTGCTACTGGCAGTAAGAGAGAATAGTTTGATGCCTTTCGACTGTGAAACAAGAACATCGAAAGTGGTGATTGATTTCTCCACACGAAAATCATTTTGATCGATTGTAGTTAAAATTTGTTTAACTTCTTTCGGTTTCATGACAGTTAGAGACGGTCACGAAAGGAGGGGTCGGGACAATAGGGCCAAGTAAGAAGTATTACAAACCTGTAACAAATTGAATAGTTGTTGCAACAGTGTATGGCCTACGCTAAGCATTCCCCCATGTTTGAATAATGTTGGCATATCCTGTTGGGTAAAAGATTAGGCTCTCAATTATCCAAAATAAGAAACGCTAGCATCCATGGGAAATGCGGCAATTTCGAAAGAAATACATATCATTGAAAGAAATGAGAAATAAATTTCTAAATTTTAGTGCACTTCTGGACTGTGGGGGCTAATCGGTGTATTAGAATCCCGTAACTGTGTGGGTGTTTGATTGAGTTTGAATTTCCGGAACTCGTGCCAGAAAATGGAGCACATAAATAGTATACTGGGAAGGTTGCTATATGATTACTTGATCTATGATTATTGAGGGTTAATCTTAATCTACAACCGGAGATCAATTAATTAAAACTTTTGGGGATTAGTCCATTATTTAGATTGGTTTATATGTCTCATTTGAATTACTCAAAGTAATTTAATCTTGTTTTGGAAGGGTGCAATTAGAATCATCAGAGGGTGATGTTGATTATCTTTCAGAACTTGAAGGGACATAAAATTCTTTTGGAAATATCCCCAAGTGTACCTCAGAATTGTGGGGGCAAGTCTTGCTGAACAACAAATTGATCTAAGTTTGGTATTCATGGCGAATGAAATTAACTAATTTTGGTTGTTTTGCGACAAGAAAGACGAATCTCCTAACTGCATGCAGAGTACCTCGGAACTGTGGGGGTCACCATATGGAAGAGGTAGTAAAATTACAGATCCTATAATTTATGTCAGAATTTTTTTGTTTTGCTCGGTAAATAAGAATTATATTAAGAAAAAGGCTAATTACAACAACAACAAAGCAAGCCACCGTACAAAGGGTGGGGAAGACAAGGCGAAACAAAAGAAACCCGAAAATCCCCACAAACTAAGGAGGTTCAAACAATAAGGTTCTCCAGTTTGCAATAACATCCTGGAGAACAAAATTGACAGAAATACGATTGGCCGAAGCCCAATGATAGGAGCTGACTTTAATTTCAGTAATGATAGCATCCACGACTCTTCTTTTATCACTGAAACAACGAGAATTGCGTTCTAACCAAACATTCCAACAAATGCTCGCAGGGATAACATTCCAAACAGCTTTTCCAATGAAAGAGCCATTAAAACAAGACCTATCCTTATGCAAATCTAGAAGGTTGGTAAAAGCTGGCAGTTGAATGTTGGCTTGATCACAAAAGTATGTCCAAATTTGCTTGGTATAGTTGCAATCCCAAAAGAGATGATTACCAGTCTCATTTACCATGGTACAAAGGGGACAAAGAGAAGACGGGGGATTACCTGGGGAAGCAGCAAGAACACATTTCCTCTTTTGAAGATTAACGATGGTCGGCAGCTTGTTTTGCACCAATTGCCAAAGAAAAAATCCCACTTTATGAGGCCAACACTGTGACCAGATTTTCTTACTAGGAAAAACGATAGTGGAAGGAGCCGGACAGTCATTCAAATAAGCAGACTTCACGGAGAATATCCCTGTTTTATCTCCAACCCAAACAAGCTCATCGTCTTCTTCAGGAAAAAAGACCACAGAATTCAAAATTTGCAACAAAGAAGTGAGCTCATTGATCTCTGCATCATATAACCTTCTTCTAGAAAAATTTAACTTACAATGAAATCCAGAATCATCCGGAGCAAACAAAGATAGCAGGGAACTGTTTTTGCTATTAGCAATCGCATAAAGTCTCGGAAAAGTAGAATTTAAGGTCCCTTGGACGCACCATTTGTCCTCCCACAAACGAATTTGGCTACCATTACCAATTCTAAATTGAGTATTCTTAAAGAAATCTTCTTCGATTTTAGCTATATTTTTCCAAACACTAACCCCATGAGAGGAAGTTGGTTTTTTAGTCCTCCACCCAAGATCAATGCAGCCATGCTTCTCGAAAATAATCTTAGCCCACAAAGAATTTCTTTCCTTCCCTAACCTCCACCACCATTTCTTCAACAGGGCTTTGTTGATTGACCTGATGTGACGAATACCCAAACCTCCCTTACTGATAGGAAAGCCTAACTTGGACCAGCGAACCCAATGAATGTTTTTCTTCTCCGCGGAATTGTGCCACAAGAAATCTCTAATTGTTTTTTCGATTTTTTGAATCACCGAAGAAGGAGCCATAAGCAAAGAAAAGTAGTAGATGGGTAAGCTTAATAACACGCTTTTAATTAGAGTTAGTTTACCAGCTTTCGAAAGCGTGCTTCTTTTCCAAGTGGCTAATCTTGACTTGCAAATATCTACAATGCGATCCCACTTTTCTTTAGAAAGAGCATGCTCACCCAATGGAAGACCGAGATAAATAGATGAGAACGAATCAGAATTGCAGCCAAAAACAGCAGCCATAGAATCAAGATTGTTCACTTCCTCGACCGCAAACAGACTACATTTGCTAAAATTTGTACTTAAACCTGAAACAAATTCAAAAGAGAGAAGAATGTACTTCAAATATCTGACCTGCTCCAAATCTGCTTCAAGGAACACTAACGTGTCGTCAGCAAATTGCGGATTGTTTATCTTGGTGCCATCTTCCTTCACGTTAAACCCTCCCAGCTTTCCAGCCACCAAGGACTTGGATAACATCATGCTGAGCACCTCAGAAACAAGTAAGAAAAGAAACGGAGATAGAGGATCTCCTTGGCGCAAACCCTTCTCACTCAAAAAATTTCCGCAAGAGCTACCATTGACCAAAACAGAGAGGAATTTTCTGAATACACCCCTTTATCCACATCCGCCAAGTAGAACCAAAACCCATCTGCCGAAGAACTTCGTCGACGAAAGACCATTTAACGTTGTCAAACGCTTTCTCGAGATCGATCTTACAAATAATACCAGGCTTTTTAGATTTAATCCTTGAGTCCAAACACTCATTTGCGATCAATATACTGTCAAGGATTTGCCTACCTTTTATGAACGCAGATTGCGAACCAGAGATGAGATTTGGAAGCAATCCCTTCAATCTATCGGCTAACACTTTAGAAATAGCTTTAAAGATTGTATTGGACAAGCTAATAGGTCGCAGGTCTTTAATCTCTTCCACAACCAATTTCTTAGGCAGAAGCGATATGAAAGTAGACTTAAGTCTCCAATCTATAAACCCACAGGGTGTTAGTCCTCAAGGGAGTTGGGTGTAGTTGTGTTTTTTCCCGTTAGTCGTGAGGGAGTTCGAGGGAGTCTCTCAAAATCCCCATTAGTCGTGGGAGAGTTTAGAAGAGTCTCCCAAACTCCTTAAAAAACCCCGTTAGTCGTGGGGGAGTTTGAAAGAAACTCTTAAACTCCCTGTTAGTGGTAAAAATTAGAATGATAGGGAGTTTGTTTTTTTGGGGGAGTTCTGGGGAGTTCTAGGGAGTTTATAATGTATTTTTGCCTCACTCCAAATCTCTCAAAAAAGTAGAGATTTTGGGAGAGTCTCTCAAACTCCCTACACTCAACACACCAAACTCTCTCAAACTCCCTATACTCTCTTACACTCCCTCAAAATCCCTAAGATTCAAAATACATTAAACTCCCTCCAACTCACTCGTGGACTAACCCCCTGCCAGATTCCTCAAACCTTTTTACCACCCTCATAATGTCGAACTTCATAAAGCTCCAACATTTGACAATAACATTCGCATGAAAGCCATCAGGCCCAGGACCCCCGTCTTGGCCTAGAAATTTAAGAGCAGCAAAGAACTCGTCTTCGTCGATAGGTTTTTCAATACCTTGATTCTCCGCAAACGAGATGGAATTAAGGCCTAAATTGTCCAACGAGAATTTGGTGTCGTCCTCAAGCTTGAATCTATTGTGAAAATGGTCCACGATACTGTTTTTGATAGTGCTTTGGTCTTCCACCCAAGAGCCATTGATACGTATACGAGCATTGGTATTTCTCCTTCTTCTGGATTTAGCAATGCGATGAAAAAATTCTGTGTTCCTGTCACCGTCTAACTGCCACTGGACTCTAGATTTAGCTTTTATGTGCATCTCTTGCATATCTGCAGTGTCTTCAAATTTAATCTTCAATTGGTTCCTTGAGACAGATTGCTCATCAGTAATAGTACCTTCGTCCAAGAGTTGATCCAATAACTTAATTTGCTCCAGAGTTCACTCGAATTTGCGATTAATATTGCCAAAAACATCCCTATTCCAGATCCTTAATTTAGCTTTCAAAAGTTGAAGCTTTTTAGCCAACTGAAAACCCGGTGGACCTACAATCTCAAACGAATTCCACCAGCCTGCCATTAAGTCAAGAAGAGGGTTGTCAAGTAACCACATACCCTCGAATCTCCACGGAGGCGGACCCAATCCTCAATGTTGCAGCTAAGAACAATAGGCTTGTGATCTGACATAGGACGAGCCATGGCCTTTACTGAAATGCAAGGAAAGTGAGCATCCCAATCCCCATTAACCACAAACCGGTCAAGCTTGCTTCTAGAATGAATGGACGAACTACTAATCCAAGTATATTTAGCACCTTGAATTGGTAGGTCAGTTAGATGTTGGGTATGTATATTTAAAAACATAATTTTGTAATATTATACCAAACTTAGAGAGATAGTGTGGTATATTATTTTGGGCTCCCAAAATTCAGGAGAGCGGAGTCTTTGGGGTCTTGGAAGGTCTATGATTCAAAAACTTATTATTTTTGCACATCTGACTTTTGGTTTTGAAAAACGTTTATGGTAATTATTCTCTAATTAATTGTCTTTAATTTTGACAGTCTTTTCTTCCCGTTTTCTTACGGAAAGTTAATTGAAGGGAGTTACTCAAAATTTATTTTCATTAAATTTGATTGATTCTCTTGAGCTATATTAGACTAGTTTTGCAGAGGATGTGAGTTTTACATCTATTTTTGAGTTCTGAGCAAGTGTAGAAAGAGTATTGTGATTCGATTTCACATAGTGCAGAGAAATCGAACAAGAGAATATCAGCTGTTTTATCCCATAGATTTTTCGACAATTTTGACTGCTAGCACAATCAAAGAGGCATAGTCGCGAAATACCTTAAAGATAGCGACCTAGTCTGCGACTCAGCTGTTTGAGATTTATTTTGTGAATTTTCTATATTGTTTCCAACATTAGATTATGGTTGTCAACGAATTCACCGAAGTCCTGCATTCCCCTTGAAATTCCAGTGCAACCTTTTCTTTCCGCCATAAATCTCACTTCATTGAAATCCCCGCAAATACACCAAGGCCAAGCCCAAATTTCATTCATTAAGCTAAGTTCCTTCCATAATCTACGTCTCTCCACCACACTGCAAGAACCGTATACTCCAGAAAGAAGCCACTTGAAGTTTTCAAAGCAATTTTTAAACCAATATTAATAGAGAAAGTTCCAACAATATAATCAATCATCTCAATTTTATTAGGATTCCAGAGAACCAAGATACCACCTGATCTACCGACGGAATCAAGAGCAATCCACTCAACTAGACTTGGCCCCCAAATTTGTCCAATAATGGAGTCAGTGCACTTGGTAAGCAAAGTTTCTTGAAACACAATAATGTCAGGTTTATGGATAAGGCACCACCTTTTATTTCTTGCCCTCCTCTTTGCATCCCTAAGAGCAATTGCAGTGGTGCGATCAAAACCAAAGATCAAAGATCAAAAAAAAGATCAAATTTTGGGTTTAGTCCGTGTTGTCACGTAACGGTCCCGATTAAAATTTGGTCGCGCGTAATTTAAATCTCCGCCCCAAAAAAATTTCATCGGGCGTATCTCAAATGTCCGCCCAATCAATCACCAGGCGTACTTTAAATTTACGCCAATTTTTTTTTTTTTTTTAATTTGAATTTTCATCGGGCGTAATTTAAATCTCCGCCCGTTAACGCGCGTACTTTAAATTTACGCCCAGCAACAAGCGTACTTTAAATTTACGCCCAACTATATTAGGATTTGGTATTTGGTCGCGACCAAATATGGTCTGGAATTTGATCTTTGGCTGGGATTTGATCTTTACTCCGTCCCACTGCGTCACGATCTCATCCCAAATTTTTGGTTATACTCGTCCATTGTGGATGCTCTAAGGCTTTTCACATTCCAAGTAATGATGTCTAACATTAAAACAATGAAAAAGAAAGAGACCCAAAAAAGACATACCATTAAACAACAAGTACTGCCGCCCTGCACTCGAAGTTGAAAACCTCTGGCTTTTTAATAGCAGACCTAATCAACATTCGAATAATATCATCGATATCCCCTCCGATACCAGAAACATCATTTACTGCTTTGATCATCTCAATAGCAGGTAGGTACCTATCTTTCATATATTGAGTAACAACGGCTTCTTTCTCTTTGTCTTCCAAGGCTTGGGCGAAATAATCAGCGGAAGGAGTAGAGATAGGAACATGTTTAGGATCAGGATTACATTGAGTACGGATTTGGTTATCCACCGAAGATTTCGATGAGACAAGGCCGACCTTTTCTTTGTCATCTCCGCTGGGGAAATTGAAACCAGAGGTGAACTCACTGATATCATCGAGAGATTGAGTAGGATCATCGTTAATATTTGAGTCCTCCACCATTGATTCAGAATACCCAGTTGAATTTGATACCTCTTCCGAGATCAATCCTAAATTTCTCTTCTCCTTTTCTTCAGTAGAAACCGAAGATAAAACCCCACGCTCTTGAATAATAGCATTATCGCTAGAGAAATTATCTTCCCAAGATCGACTTTGGTTAGAATTAGAACTGGGAGAAGATTGAGATGAAGAACTAACATCGAAGTAAATCTTTGAACTATAATTTTTCTGTTCAATGAACCCTGAAGGCAAAAACCCCGTTTGCTTCAATTTGGAATCAAGAGATTTGGATTGGCTAGAGGGCTTTTGATTTGTATCTGACGGCCCAGACGAAATTGCTTTATCAGAAATGAGCCCATTAGAAATAATTTCCGTTGGACGCATGTTACGAGGAACATTAAAATGTGGAGTAGAACGAACCACGTCAGTAAATGACCTAGTCTTCTCCGCGCTGTTGACTTGTGACACGCCTTTTTCAGAAGTACCAACAACCGCGCTAATTCTCCAATACACGGTTGACAACGTTAACACCTTTATCAGACTCTGAAACAGGAGTCAGATTTTTGTCGATAGTCGATGACTCACCAGGACTGGTGTGCAATTGAGGCATGATGACACGAACACGACTCATTGCCGATTCAACTACTTCAGATTGATTTTCCGATGACGAGATTCTTGTTGAGAATGGCAAAGGTTTATAGTTGATATCCACTATGAAAGACTTCTTCTCCAGTGGTCCTTTGACAAGGAGTTTGACCGCTTTCTTAATGCCATAACCCACTTCCAACGAAAAGATTTTTGCTTCCACTTCGCAACCAGCCTTAGAAGAATTGCCAGCAACATTCTTCCTTTTCGAAAATGTAGATCTCTTACCAGTAACTAACGTCCAAGCTTGATGATCACCAGGAAAATCTGACCTCGGTCCATGAAAATCCATCGCTCCGAGTTGACTCGCTCCGCTGCTTCTCTCTCTCCGCTGCTTCTCTCTCCTGCTTAAAGTCGTAGAGAGAAAGTAGAGGGCTCCTTATGTCAGAATTGTAGGAGACTAATTTGTACATAAAGTTTTGTACAAAATAAATTGTACTCTATGTCTAGAGCAGACATGGTGACGTGCAGTAGGAAGTGATGATTCAAAATCATTTATGGAAAACTATGTGCTTAACGTAGAAGAAATGCTTGGCAAGGAAATAATCGAAACAAAGGTTGATAGGGAGGTCAACAGTGGACTCCGGAGCTTTGGACGCAAAGTCGGAGGTAAAGTAGAAGTGATTTTGGATTTTCCTTGCATATATACTTACGGCCAAAGTATAGCATGTTGGAAATAACACATAGTTTGGAATTACGGTACGTCTCGGTAAATAAATTGAGGACTTAGTATGGTAAAGCAATTTCTCTCAAATGCGCGCATCCAAAAGAAATTGTGTATGTGAATTTGTATCAAGCCGTAAAATGATACGAATTCTAGAGAGCGTATAATTGCGTCATCGAGGGAAATGGGATAAGCCTATAAAGAGTAGTATTTATAGCGGACACCCAACCTAGCGATTGGAGATCCCATGGTTATCTAGGTTCAAAAGGGACAACCAAGCTATAAATTTATATTCAACGGATATATTGTGAGAGTTACTCTCTTTCCCATTTGTATGATGAAACAGTGTTTCCTGTCAAGTAAGAGGTTGAGAATTCCTCTTAATAATTCATATGGCTTAGTTTTCACTAAGAAAGTATGGCAGGATACTTTTAAAATAGGAGATCACTTATATGAGTGTGAAGTGGGGCCGCTTCTATGATAACTATAAGGCTAAGTTAATCTAGAGCATTCATGAAAACCAACATCGTTCAGGGCCGAAATGAACACAACCGAGAACCGGATATGTAAGGAAATAAACTGTGTGATATCTATTGCATCTGTTTACATCATAAAGTTGGGCGGTTCAAGACATCGCGTTCACCGAACAACTAGTAAACCCGGTAGGTATTCACTACCGAAGATTCAAAGCCAAAAGCTATCTTTCCCGATGCAGTGATATTCCATGCACAAACTCTTTCTAGCGTCTGCATTAAACTTGCATGAATTTTTATTCAATGTGGGGGATTGTTGGAATTTTTGAATGAAAATATGAATAGGTGTGTCAACTCACTTGAGTCTTTTCAACATTAGTGTCTTATCCCAAGGGATGTGACTCTCCACTAAGGGCTGTGACTCTTCATGAAAGGACTTCTCCAAGAGTCACCTCTAATCATATAAACCCCACTCATTCTCCATTGCAAGTATGTTTTTAGAGTCATAAAACTTGTACTAGAAATTTAAGAGTTTGCATGTGTCTTCAAGAGTTAAAGAAGATTTTGTGCTACATCCATTCGTGTTTGTTGTTCGGTGTTATCGAAGTGCTACGAAAAATATCGAGGTATTGTTGAATGTTGGAGACATATGCCGCTAAATCTGTAACATCATTTTATACAGGGCATCAAATGTCTTAAGCAAAGAGATTACTCGCCTCAATACACCCAAGTAAGCTTGTTTAAGTTTTGTTTAGATATCTCATCTTTTTCTATCATTTTTTTCTTGTTTTCTTGTTGGTATTACAAGATGTAATACATAAACGAAAACCATGTTACAACGAGTTGTAACTGATCGGTGGATAATACACGAGTCGTATTATTGGAGAATCGGTAACAAAGGTATTTACCCAACATAATCTTCCCAAAATCTAGTTTCCTTTCCCTCACCAATCTTGAATCCGATATTTTTGTTGAAATCTTCAAGCTCATTATAGATATTAAAAGACAATATATCACCTTTTGGTCCTTTGGGATTGAGAGTTTCTCAACCGGTAAACTACAATCTCCATCCACAACGCATCTTTCTCCAAACCAAAACGCCACCACCATCTCTTTAGAAACGACGAGTTCACTTGCTTGGTTCTCCGTGTACCAAGACCACCCTTTTCCTTTGATTTTGTAGCAATTTTCCAACATATATTTTGGATTCTTTTGCTATTAGGAGCATCATCCCATAAGAAATCTCTCACGACTTTATCAATTTTCTTAGTAATTGAGCACGGGGAAAGAAAAATTGAGAGATCATAAATGGGGAGACTATCCAAAACACTTTTGAAGAGAATTAGCTTGCCTCCTCTTGCTAGTGTTTTCCCATTCCAAGTAGCAACTCTTTTCGTACAAATTTCAAACATCTTTTCCCAACATACTTTCATCCTAACATGTTAGCATAATATTCAATTCCTTCTTCGACCCCGACCCAAAATAAGCTACTCGTAGAGAAATTTTTCTTCAATCCCGAAGTTAGATCGAAGAAAAGAAGTAGGTAACGAAGAGCATCAACTTGTTCTCTTTTTGCATCAAGAAGAATAATATTATCATCGGCAAATTGCAAATGATATATTTTTGTTCTCCCCTCCTTCACCGAGAAATCTGATATTGATCAAAATCTTGTGCTTTACTCAACATACAACTTAGTACTTCACCAATGATAGTAAAATGAAAAGGAGATAGTGGATCTCCTTGACATAATCCCTTATCACTACCAAAGTAACCGTAAGACGATACATTGACAAGAAAAAAGGACTTTGTGAAAGTTAAACAATTTCTAATCCAAGCTCTCCAAACACTACCAAATCCCATTTTGAATAAAACTTCATTTAAAAATTCCAATTTACATTATCAAATGCCTTTTTCAAAATCGAGCTTGCAAACCATCCCCGGTAACTTTTGAAGAAGTCTAGAATCTATACATTTATTTTCTATTAATATTCCATCAAGAGTTTGTCTTCTTCTGATAAGACTAGATTTGAGATGTTGAGATGAGAGTATGAAGATATACCCTTAAGCGTTCTGCTAATACCTTTGAGATGATTTTGTAGACACTCCATATAAGGCTAATAGGCCGAAAATCTTTTACTTCCTCTACACCTGCCTTCTCAGGGATAAGCACAAGAAAATTGTTTTTCAAAGACTTATGAAGAACATTGTGGTCAGGAAATTCTTCGAATACCTTTTTATCAAATCTTGTTTAAGAAAATCCCAACAAACGATGAAAAACTTCATATGATATCCATCCAGACCTGGAGCAAGATCAATTCCCAAATTTTTAATAGCATTCTTAATTTCCTCTTCACTAAAAGGTCTCTCCAACCATATGCTAGCATTCTCATCAATACGCTTTAGACACATATTTTTTATTCTTGGATGATTGTTTGAAATTTCTTTAAATGCTAACTCAAAATGATTTGCAATACCCATCTTGATTTCTTCTTTGTTTCCTGTCCATTGTCCATTGATACGGAAGATGGACCCTACACCACATGATGAAAATGCTCTAAGACCCTACAAAACATGATGAAAATGTTTGGTATTTCTATCTCCATCTCGGAAGAATCTGATTCTTCACTTTCTTCGCATCATTATACTTTGACGATGATGAGCCGCGTCAAACTCCACTTTAGCCGTCATAATCATGTTTTCTTCCACTTCGGTAAGATCCCTTTCATCATCTAGATCATCTAACTCTTTCAACTTGGTAAGTGCTGTGTCGATATCCCTATCAATGTTCGGGTCTTTAAGACCATTAAAATTCCACGAAAATATCTTAAACATTTAAACAAATGGAAACCCATTCGACACAAAACCAATACATCCAAACATTAATTTTTAGCACCATATCCTTGAGCCATTTCATCTCTAAACGCATACGCATGAGAAAAACTGAATCCGACACAAAATTGATTTCCTTTATTGAAAACTCAGTCCCCGAATAATTACCGGATTCTTTGAGTTTGTTGTAAAGTACCTTAAATATCTCATATAAACCTTTTGCCATCTCCAAAGCATCGTCATCATCACGGCGTGATTGCTTCTTACCAGTACTTGTTTGTGACGCCCCATCATCACTTCCAACAGAATTCTCTTGGTGCATTTCATTAATTTCATTCTCATCACGGCTGTCATGCATGGTATTGGTCCCCTTCACCAGTTCTTTGTTCCCAATTTGCTTGCTTGATACTTCCCCATCTAAAGTGTCATAAGACCTAATATAAACTTCATTAGACAACTTGTCTTTTAATCTTTTCTTCAGACTTCTCAGCGATGAGTTGTCCAGGGAAATCGAGCTAGAAGTATGACCACCAATAGCCAAGCCATCTTAACAAGTGTTAGAAAAAGGAAACACCAACTTGGAATGGTCTTCCATGTGTCATCATGGTGATGTCCACTTTCCTTTAAGGGTTCAAGGCTTCTAGATCTGGGTTTTAGATGTAGGACATGGTGATGTAACGGTTTTAGAGGCCTCTAGAGCGGGAAGGCTACCCGCAAAGTAGTGCGGGATAGCACTTCCATGAGTGAAAATATCACTTTTCTTGTAACGTAGGGAGTACATCATTTTATTAGTTACAGCGGAAAATTAGTGATGCATAAACCAAAATATGGCTGCATAAAGTATTATATATCATTTGTGACTTGGTGACGTCATCTATTTCGTCATCTTAGATATGTATGCGTTCGTATTCGCTTGATACTAAATGGACCACTTTGCATAACTAATGAGTGTGCGGTATTTTTCACCCACACTCTCTATCTCTAATAAGAAAATGCAATCGGATCTTCCTTCCTCTTATTAAATTTTTAGACGAGAAATCTTTTCAAATGTTTTGCAGAAGTGATAAGAAATACGTCATTTTTTTTCTTGCATGGCGACATGGTACGTTTACAACTCTTTATTTTCCTAGCATTTGTAAGAATGGTGTTTCCAGAGAGGGAGAGATAGATTTTGAATTGGATGCTATTGCAGGCTTAGTTTTTAAGCTTACGATTGAGATCTTTTGTTGTCAAATTCAATTTTATAGGCGGCTCTAAAAACCTTGCAATTTCCAAATCAAATATGTCCCTTTTTCATTGCCAACTAACGCATGCTAAGGCCTTAGTCTTTTTGATTATAATGTAACTCATATCGACAATAATGCAACTTTAGTTACTTCAGTTGGAGGGAACCCGATTCTGATAATAACTAGATTACCGCAATGCAAAGAAGGGGACCCGAAGTTTGGAGCTTTTTGGTGGAATAGTAGGGACGGAATTTTATAATAGTTTTTGGAACAATTTTGGTATCAGTAATTCAATAACACCTATAACAGTTATACTTGTATATACTTGACTTGTGACATTGTTGTAACAAATTTTTAATAACAACAGTAACTTTAAATCTTGTGGCTGAATTGTTTTGGTAACCAACGGTCATGATCTAAATTAAAAATATAAGTGACGTTTTTATTGCCATTTTCACGACGCAATTACCGTTAATTGGTTCGACCTAAGATCGTTTTAATTGCGCCTAAAAGTAACCTGGTTTGATGACTCTCCTATTGCCTATCCAATTTCGAAAAAAAAAGACCAATCGACGTTCAATTTTTGCAACGAAATTAAAAAAAAAAAAAAGCGTTGCATGCAATTGCATTTTTAGCCACCATGGTGAACATATAGAAGGACTCCCTTCGGTCGTCCAATTAATCAGTTGCATGCGTTATGTGACCCATGTGTTGATATTTTAGTTTGAATTCACATATTTGGCAAATGATTTAATTAGTGATTCTTTTTAAGTTTGTCATTTGGAAGTAAAGTAAAGCACCCCTTATCTAAATATTTATTTAATACAAATTTACCCTTTCTAATTAAGTTAGTGTAATGATTAGTGAGTTAAATTAAGCTAATTAATGATTATTGAGACTAAATTAAAAGAGGAGCGATCCGTTGACAGGCTCCATATTTACAAGATTTGACGGCCTGTCTTCAGCCGTAGGATTATTATTTATGAACGGTTGATAATTTACATTTGAATCCGGGTTACTCCGGGTTTCCCAGTGCCCATATTGAAATTAGTTAATTCTCGACTTTCCTTCATCTCTTCTGGTGCACAAACCGTTCTTCATCTTCCTAAACTGACTTGATGTAGATCGATTGTTCTGAAACTCGGAGCAATCATCAAGATCTTAAAGGAAAAAAAAATCGGTTACTCCTACTTTATATAAAGTCGATCTTTGGAGTTTTTGATAAATCCTAAAACATTTTCCCTAGGAAAAATAGGTGAGATTAGAATTTTCTGAAGAAAATATAGTCTGAGTTATAGTAATCCTTACAAGATTCTATTTTTATCCTTGGATATAATAATATCCATTATTGATAGCTAGGATGAAAGAGAAAAAACCCTTTCTTGTTTACTTCGATTGCTTGGATGATGGGAGGACAGACTTATTCCAATTAGGGATGGTCATGGGACGGGTATGGGGCGGGGATCTTGTATCCCAGTCACTGCCCCGTTCAAAAAAAAACCCCACACCCTCCCCATTATCCGCTTGATCTGGGACGGGGCGGGTATGGGAAATACCCGTACGGGGGGCGTTTTCCATGGGTTACCCATAACATTAAGTTCAAATATGAAGAGTTAATTTAATAATCAATATTTAAGTTCAGCCAATAAGAATAATAGTCTAAGAAAATGAGTTCTAAAATCCCAAACTCATAAATTCATCGTAAAACAAACAAAGAAAAAAAAATTGGTCTATAAACGAGCATCATTCATTTTAGTTCTTAATTATTTCTTATCAAGTATCTTCCTCCATATGGATCCCCCATCGTCTGCTTCAGTTTCTTATACTTAGGAAAACTGATTAATTCAATTAGAATCGCTAGCCTAATTAAAAATCTCTCTTCCTTTAAAAATATAAATTTCTTAATTATATATATAATAAAGAAAGCTTAAATAATATAATATAATCAATACAATGGAAGAGATTCATAGTTTTTTGGTATACCTGATCGCCCTCTTCCTTGCCGCCGGTAGTAGATGATAAATTGATAAGAATAAAATAAAAAATTAGATAAAACTTTTACGTTTTTTTTATACTTTGTTTCCGTTAATATGAATCGTAGGATTAAAATACCTAAAACTAAAAATATAAAACCCTAAAATGGGAAGGTACGGGGCGGGTATGGGACGGGGACCTAGAATCCCATCCCCGCCCCATTCCCACTTCACTGATTTTGGATATTACCCATACCCAACCCCATCCCGTTTGTACGGGTGAAACCCTACCCAATAGAAACGGGTACCCACGAGGATGTGTTTGGATGGGGCAAATGGCCATCCCTAATTCCAATTGATTTTGAGGTTTTGTTACCATATATTATCCGTAGTGGGGAATTTGTCAGTTGTGGGAAGGGTTTCTGTTTCCTTAATTAATCAAATGATCTAATTTAAAACATGACCTGCAACTAGATTCTTACATTCATTAAATTGAATTTGTGCTCAATTGATTCCTCTGAACCAGAAAATATGAGATATCAAAAGGTCCCAATATTTAGGGCCTGTTTGGTACAGTTTTGAAAAACAGTTTTCAAAAATAGTTTTCCACTGTTTTAAAAACATACCCTTTTTTCCTTGTTTTCATTTTCTAAAAATTGTTTGGTAAACTGTTTTTGAAAACAAGGAAAACCAACTAAATCAGATCAAATGTAAAGATTCGTCTAAGAGATAGTGATATTAGCCATGACTCACTTGCAGTCATTCCCCATCTCTTACTTTGTTCTGAAAAGAAGAAAAGAATAAAGAAAAGAAAAAAAGAGAAAACACAGAAAACAATAATTTGTTGTTTTCATTTTTTTGTTTTTAAAAACAGAAAACAGATAGAAAACATTTTCTGAAAATGTCCTTACCAAACGCGTTTTCTCCTGTTTTCTGTTTTCTCTGTTTTTAAAAACAGAAAACTGTTTTTGAAAACTATACCAAACATGATAGTCTTCTCCTCATTTTAATTTTGATTGGGAAAACTTTCACTGTTAAAAAGAACAGAAGAATGAGAGAAAACCCATGGGAGAGGGAGGGTACAGAGAAAACCAAAGAAGTTTAAGAGTATTTTATCGTGGGTATATATGATGACCCGAATTTAATGGATGTATCTCAACCGTCTTTGTGTCAGCAGCATTTCATGATCCAACGGCTGAAATAAGGCTGTTAAATCTTGTCAATTAGGAGACTGTCAAGGGATCCCTCCTCAAATTAAAAAGTCTGGCCAAATTGGGGTATACGCAGATTAACTAGGGTATATCTATTTTGTTCCCAACCATAATAGTGGGTTGAGGGGTGTCTAATATGTATGAAGTTACCTAATTACCCTCCCCTTAATAATAACCAAAAGTACCCATTTTTGGTTTTAGATCCAAACCTTATTCTTTTCCTACTTCTTCTTCACCAATCTAATAATCAATTCCCTTCTTCTTCTCTATATTTTACCCTTTTCAAATGAAAAAAAATCGTCGATTAGAATTTTTCATTGTCGATTAATTCTTTAAAAACTATCTAATGCTTCAGTTTATGTTTGCATGTCAAATCAGGTTAGAAAAAACGAACTTGTGAATATGCAGTTGCGACGCCTGCATGGTGTTTGTTCCGTGACCTTGACGACTTTTCATGTTTAGATGTAGTCGCTTTCTTCCTAGGTTGAATACCATGCCAGCTTTTCATATTTGGAAATACCATTTATATGGTCGACACGATATTCAACCTTAATACCATGCCGGCTAAATGTGTTTTTAACAATCGTTGGTTTCAAAATTTTTACCCTACCAACTAATGCTTTGAAAATGTTTTCTGAGTCCATCATGGTATTTGAATACCTACCCTGTCGGCTGCGTATTAGTCGGCATTTTATGGACTATAGACCCTGCCGACTAATTGTTTGGAAAATCATTTGTATTCCTGTGTTATGTTTTATTATAAGCCGCATGGTATTTGAATGCGACCCTGCCGATTAAAGTTAGTCGTTACCTTCTTAATTTGAGTATGGTTTCATTCAACAACCTTGCAATCCCTTTTTTAAAAGTGTTTGGGTAGTGTGCTTTCATTCCGTTGCAAAAGATATTTTCAAAACAAATTTTCTTCATCAAAAATCTTTCCACATGAGTTCAATCAAATTTTTTTTTCATAACTTGAATTCATAACTTCAGAACTTTTAATCTACTCAATTAATTAATCTAAACTCAATTAATTAACCTAATCAGATTTTTTAAGGGATAATTGGCCTTTGGTACTCGGATTTTGTCCAAGACTAGGCTTTGGTCTAACATTTGTCCAATGTTAGTGCTTGGTACCTGGACTGCACGTTGACCTATGTTGACTAGGTTAAGTAGAATTTTATTTAAAGGACCTGAATTATTTTCATTATTTTATTTAAACCGTTAGATCCTTGTTATCTCGACGACCAATTTTTTTTCATAATAACTTAACCTTAATCTCTTCTTTCTCGTTTTATCTTCTTCCTCTCTCCCCCACCACTGCCTCCGACATTTTCTTCTTATTTTTTTTCCTTCGTTATTGACAGATTAGCTGAATCAGAACCAATGTCGAATTTATTTTCTTCTTTCCCTCAAATCACTCCGAAACAATTCCAAATTGCTCCCATTCAATTTCACTTTTAGGGTTAGTAATTCGTGGGTCTGAAATTGAAATTTAGATTTGTATTTGATATTTGTAATTGGGTGTCTTGCAATTGAACAATCTTATTTGTGAATTGTTCAAAATATTTTATTGTGAAGTTCATTAGTTGATAAGATGAAGATGATATGAATATAGGGTTCTTTTGGATTTTGTTATCAAGAATCATCCTGGAATCGAGAATAACAAGATGATGAATTAGGATTCTTCTGAGAGAGTTTAGTTTTAAAGTCAAGGATTTTGATTTGTTGCTGCTATTTTGATTGGCTTGATTTGGATTTTCAGGGCCGTTGGTATGAAGAAAAGATGGTCGAATTAACGGGATTCTTGGTGGAAGAAAGAGATCTATTAATGTATTAATCAAAGACGAGAAGTAAATGAATTTAAGATTTCCAATCAAACAGAGAGAAGAAATCAAGGGTTTTGTGGTCGCTGTGGGTGGACGAATTGAACAGAAAACAAAATTCCTACCATGAAACAGGTTGAGGAAGAAATTGGAGGTTCTGAAATTAGGGTTCTGCTATTTGTGGTGAACACCATGGGTGGTGACGTTGAGTTTGCGACGGAGAAGCAGTTTGGTGGAATTGAAGCTGAGATGGAGATAAAATATGATTGGAGGAGTCTTCTGATGGTTCAATATCTGGTGGTTTGAAATCAAAGCTTGAGAAGCCGAAGAACAGGTGGTACGAATTATTAGAGTGAAAGAGAGAAAGACGGTGGCAGTGATGGGCTTGGAGAAGATTGATTATGTAAATGTTAAGAAAGCCAAGGTTATTATAGTAAATGCATAGTATAATATAATTTTATTTTGTAGTTTAATTAATAAATTAGTTTATTAGTAATTTTTAAACAGAAGTCAATATTTAACCTAGTCAACGTAGGTCAACGTCCAGTCCAGGTACCAAGCACCAACGTTGGACAAATATTAGACCAAAGCCTAGTTTTGGACAAAACCTGAGTACCAAAGGCCAATTATCCCTTTTTTTAATGCTAATTATACAAGAACATATTAACCAATCAAAATGTAAATGATTAAAGGGTGTTGTATTTTACTTCATAATGAGCCGGGTCTTATCTCATTAGGTATACCCCAATTAATATGGGTGAACCCCAATTTGGCTAGGATTAGCAAGTTGATTTTTGTTTGAATAAGAATTATTGAGCCAAAGAGGAGGCTTAAAGATGCACACCATGGCAGCGCACATCGCAAAAGTTGTTCCACCAAAGTAAGCCTAAATTAGGGAAGGGCATTATAGAATTTTCATCTTTATCCAATTCGGGTTGGGATGGATATAACACTCGTAGCCCCCTTATTTTCATTTTCTCTCCGAGATCCCCAATTGAACGAGTAAAATCTAGGGTTCTCCATCTCTCTCAAAAACACTCACCCTTCTTTTCATTTTGCGGTTTGTTCCTAGGGTTTGCGATCATGCCTGTAGCTGCAGCTGCAGCCGGCGCTGCTCTTGCGGTATTGAAACCTTCAATCAGTGCAATTTCTGAAGAAACTAAGCGAGCATGGGGCGTAGGTGAGGAGTGGTCAAGCTGGGGAGGACTTTGGAAGCAATTGAAGATCTGTTTGATTCGGCTGCTGATGAAGAAGGGGGTAAGAATCTTGAAATGGAAAAGTGGTTGCAAAAGCTTCAGTTTGTTGTTTATGATATTCAAGATGTCATGGATGATTTTTCTTATCAATCAAAGCATTATCAAAAGCACAAGGTAAAATCCCTACTTTCACTCTCCAACCCAGCGTTATTTGCTTTCCCAGCGTTATTTGCTTTCCAAATGTCCCGTAAAATTAGTTCGATCAATGGAAATTTAGATGAAATTCATAGGAATTGTGAACATTATAAGGTGAAAAGGGCTGGAACTACTTACCAGAACAATCAGACTAGTGCAGAGTACGGTAATAGGCTAGAATCATCTCATGGGAGAGATCCAGAAGTCTTTGGTAGGGAGAAAGCAGTTAGGGAAATACTGCAGTTCATGAACCAAACACTTTCCCCTTCATTACCTGTAATTGCTTCTTCTGACGAAACAAATAGCGTGTCTACATTATCCATCGTGGGCATGGGAGGTTTGGGCAGGACTGTGGTTGCCAAATTGGTATACAAAGATGCACCCTCAAGCTTTGAGCTAAAAGCTTGGGTGTGCCTCTCAGAGATTTTTGATGTGTACAAGATTTTAGGACAGATTGTACAGTCGATTACTGGCAAGCATTATGATGATCCATCAAATGTGCATTATGACAATCCATCAAATGTCGAAGCCCTCACACGACAAGTCAGAGACATGCTTAGCGGAAAAAAGTTTTTTGATTGTTCTTGATAATTTATGGAATGAGTATGATAAGGATTGGCAAAAGCTCAAGAGTTTCCTCGACTATGGTGGCTGCGGAAGCAAGTTATTGATCACTACGCGCAGCCAAAAGGTTGCGGCTTTGGTCAGAGGTAACATCTACAGTTTGGATAGGTTATCAGATGGAGTTTGCTGGTCCATTTTACAAAAGAAAGTAGGCGGAGCAGAAGAACTGACACAAAATATGATCAGGATTGGTAAAGATATAGCAACAAAGTGTAACGGGTTACCCCTTGCAGCAATATCACTTGGAAGTCATCCTGGTTAGCAATCTTAAACGATAACAGCTTGTGGGATGAGTCGGAGGAACACGAAAAGCTCATTTTTCCATACTGAAATTAAGCTATGATTGCCTGTCTTCTCCTTTACAAACTTGTTTCTCGTATTGTTGTATATTTCCAAAGAACTGGGTGATAGAAAGAGAAATGCTTGTTGGATTATAGATGGCCGAAGGATTCCTTACCTCATCAGGCCGTGGAGGAAAGCCAGTATCATCTGAAGATTTGGGTAATGCATATTTTGAAAATTTGGTTTGGAGTGGTTTCTTTCAAGACGTCGAGTTGGATGCCTTCGGTGCTATTCACAGATGCAAGATGCACGATTTGGTGCATGATCTTGCAACCAGCCTTCTACATCGTGATGAGTTTATGACTGTGATGCTTGGAGAGAAGGAGGAAAATATCTCAAAGGTTCATCGTGTACGGCTCCAATCTGGTGAGGGAACTTCAGCATCTCTTGATCCGCTTACTAATGCCACAAAATTGCGCACAGTTATAGCTCCCAACCAAAAGGGCTTTCCCTATATTGATTCTCTGTTTCAGCATACGTGCCTTCGAGTTTTGTGTGTTAACAACAGAGATTGTTTCAGCATATGCTCACTCTCTTCGGAACCTGATTTCTCCAACTTATGGTCTACTCCGTCTATTTCCAATCTGACGCACTTAAGGTACCTAGACCTTTTGTTCACTATATTATCTCCTAAGATATCGTTGAATCAGTTATACTTCTTAGAAACCCTAGTGCTGCGTAAGTGTTCAGGAATTCCGAAATGTCTTCTTAATGAAATAGGTTCATTAAAACATTTGAGGCACATAGATTTGTCGGCTACGGACATTCATGTCATACCCGAAGATATCGAAGAGTTGGAAAAACTTTGATACTTTAATCTTTCATCTACACTGATCTCCAAGGTCCCCGACTCAGTCACTCGTATCACCAACTTAAGGACGCTGGACTTGTACAACTGTAGTAGACTGGAGGCCTTACCTAGAGAGCTAGGATCATTGACAAGATTAAGGCATCTTCATTTGAAGAATAGTCGGGTCCAAGTTTTACCACCATCATGCATCGACAAACTCTGCAATCTGGAGCTGGTGACTTTGGGAGAACATTGTGAGCTTCCAAAGGAAATTAACAACTGGACGAAGCTCCGAATCTTTAGGTACGACAGTTACGATAATAGAAATAGAATGCCTAAAGGTGTAGATAGACTTACTGGCCTTGAAAAACTGGATTACATTGTTGAAAATGGAAGTCCCAACAGTGGTAGTGGTGTCGATGATTTAGCAGACTTAAATGCTCTTCAAGATTTACTCATAGTGAAAGTTGAGAACGTGAGGGGAGGAAAAGAAGGCGCCGAGACAGCAAGGCTAAAGGACAAGCAGCACCTTCGCTCTTTGCGTCTATCTTGGCTTCCCATTAGTGTAGAAGAAGAGAAGGAAGAGGAAGAAAAAACGCAATACAGAAGCGTGGATGATACCTTGGTGTTGGAGGGTCTGCAGCCTCCCCCAGGTTTGTTACATATGGATTCTCCGGTGCAAAGCTTTCAAAGTGGATGGTTGGTTCTTCTCTATCACTTTGCCTTCCGCATCTGCGTTCGTTAACTTTACTAAGTCTTGGTAAATGTGAGCAGCTTCCAGCATTGGGCATGCTCCCATCTCTTGGGGTTTTGATGCTTGGTGATATGAGATCAGTGAAGCGTCTCGGTGAAGAGTTTTATCATCAACAAACAAAGCCGAAGGAGGACAGTTTTTTTTCCCTTGTTTATATTCATTGAATCTCAACTTGGAAAACCTAGTAGAATGGGTTGCTCCTCCTTCTTCTTCTTCTTCTTCTTCTTCTTGTTTCCCTTCACTTCTACGATTGGAGGTCAGAGGTTGCAAGAAGTTGAGAAAGTCACCAATAACTTTGATGGCTTCTCTTGAAGAATTGTTTTTGCATGATATCAACGATGATATGGTAAACTCTTTGGTCAAGGAAGGAGGAGTAAGAAGTCTGACAGGACATGCTTCTCTTGAAGAATTGTTTTTGCATGATGATATCAGAGGAGTAAGAGGTCTGACAGGACATATTATTATACTTGAATCTCCGGACTTATTTTATTTACCACCAGTGGGCGAACTAGTGCAACACAGCGCACATCGTCTTAGCATTTGCGGATGCTCTAATTTCCGAGGTTTCCGCAATGATGAGGTACTAAACAGCAGCAACAACAACACTTCTTTGAGATGGCTGACTTTAGCGCTTTGCCCCGTCTTGACGGCTTTACCAGATTTGCGACCGTTCACTACTCTCCGAAAATTGTCTATTCACCGATGCAAAGAGCTAAGCAAGGAGTCGGTTCCCTATGATCTTAAGGAATCTCTCTCATTTGTTGAAGAATTCGATGTTGATTTTCTTGAAGAAAAAACGACTCGGTGGTGGAAGTCCTTCCTTCCCTCGTGCAGTACCTGATTGAATTATGGTATTCTGCTGTTTTGCGTTTTATTTACCCTCAAGCTTAGCGGATATCTGAACTTAGAATAGAAATTTCTCTTTATATGCCCTTTATGTTTCTTGAGTTATGGTGCTCTGCTGGTTTGCGTTTTATTTACCCTCAAGCTTAACGGAT
Source organism: Papaver somniferum (assembly GCF_003573695.1). Taxonomy (NCBI): domain Eukaryota; kingdom Viridiplantae; phylum Streptophyta; class Magnoliopsida; order Ranunculales; family Papaveraceae; genus Papaver; species Papaver somniferum. The sequence goes on along the minus strand of NC_039358.1, from coordinate 121,739,801 downwards.
ATCTGAACTTAGAATAGAAAATTCTCTTTATATGCCCAGTGTTTGCTTTTGTTAAAAGTCCTGTCCTGCTCACATTTTGGGTAAATGCAAAACCAAATCCATAGTTGGTCTTGATCCAGGATTGTTGTACACGTAGAATGCAGATAACTGCCTAGAGTAATACGTTAGGTTAGGCGTTGGTGAAGTGCAGTTTTGAACTTGAAGTCTGTCCGTTGCCGTATCAAGAATTCAGTGTGTACAATGTCCGTTTACAATAATTCTTTGTGCTTGCAGGTTTTTGAGGCATGTTGTTGCTGGTGTGCGGAAATTATCTTCTCTTTTGCAGTCGTCTTTGCACGTACGTCGCTGGGACTTGTGTAGTCTCCTTCTCTCTACTCTTCCTGAGTCCACTCCTTCATCGCTCTTTGACCGTCATAGCGGCATAATTCCCATTACATACCCTTCTCTCAACTTTTTTTTATGTTCTCTGTTGCACTAATTTTGTCTTCTGACTGGTCACTTTCTCTTCTTTGCTTTCTAAGCATATGCTTCTTAACTGCTATCTTTAATTTTGTGATGTATTCAAGATTCTGATGTATTCTCTGCATCCTCAATGAATTCTCTTTATGAATCAAAATAGAAAAAAATTTGTGTTGTTTTCCTGTTTTTCTTCTTTGTTGTTGATAGATTTCATTTATAAATCTCACTACCCTGCCTTGTCATCCGCTGTTGGTGTTTGTTGTTTTAAGCGTTTGCATATTGAAAAAGTAGCCTATGGTTCCAAATTACTACTGCAGGTGGTTATTCGTTCTCATCTTTTTCATTCTCCTCTGGTTTGGTACTCGGTGGCTTCTGATGTTATGAAATATTGATCAGAATGGAGGAACACTTCGCTCGCCACATCGAAATACAGTCCTTTCCAGTTCACTTGGAATTAATGTTCATTAGCATCTTAATCCGAAGGCTTCATCCTCTCTTCCTACAATTTTTAACTCATCTATAGTGTAAAGGAAGACGTTCCTCTACTGCTACCATTAGTCGTTTGCAACAGAAATTTATCCTTCATCTAATTTTGATATCTTTAATTTTAGGAGGCATCTTTAAACGAAGTGCAAGTGGATTTGATAGTGAACCTTATCTATCTTATTGTTACCTCATCATAAGCATCCAACACATGGAGTGTATGACGTGGTTTGGTGCTGATTAGACCAAGAAATGGGCTCATATAGGAAATGGACAGACGGAAGAAAAACAGTAACAGAAGGCAAACCAAAACATGCATTACGTACTAAGAACTAGGAGTAGCATTACCAAATCCATAATGGATTTGCAGTATTGAAAAATTAACTTAAACAGATGTTATAAACTACACTCGCTAATCAAACAAGCAGTTCTTTGTCGGAGAGGGAATCTCTAAAACATCATTTTAGAGGGTCTCCAGAAAATCAACAATACACTGTGATACACTGTTGTCGTACAAAATAGAAGTACATAGATACTATTTCCACAGAGCAAAATTGGATAACATGGATTTCAGGAGGATGCGACTTTTTGTTTCTTTATGGACTTGATGTTGTTATCGTCCTCAGTGGTGGAAACTAAACCGTCCTCAGTGGTGGAAACTAAACCATTCTCGGCATTAACAGATTCCAGTTTCCTTTTGTTATACTCGTCTTCATCAAATTTGAATGTCCAACCAGCAAATTCACCCTCTGGGAAAAGAGAAGTTGGAATGGTGTTGTAGAATGCAAGTGGGACCTGCTTTATCCTCCTGGCGGTCTGCACAAAATTCACGATTTCAGACATGATCACAAAAGAAATTATTGGTAGTAAGATTTTGTAGAAGATTGTATCAACAGCCTCGGTTAACATTACAATGATATGAGGATTAACTGCTTCAGTACTGGTACCGTAATCGTGGTAACAAGTTGTCAACATGCCAATAATAGTATTGAAGAAAATATTGTGTCAACATGCCAACCTGCCTATAAACTCTATAGAGATTATCACATGATCTTACCTCTGCTCTAAATATTGTGGCATATGAACCTGAGCTGAAATCACTCACACCCATTTCTTGGGTTTTGGATCTAACTGTTAAGTCATTTTCAAGGTCCAAAACGAATCTGCAACTCAAAAGGACGACGTGTGAGAATATAATTACTATAATGACCAATAACAAATACAAATGGGTTAAAGGAGAAGAAATATAACCTTGAAACGGGAGGGCAGTAATGGTGGCGAAGGGTGTCAATCTCCCACAGAGAACTTCCTGTTATAAAGTACTTGCGTTAGTGTACAAAGCTTTGGGAGACGGTTATTTTGCAGTTTTTCTACCACATAAAAAACTCTTTTCAAGTGTCATTTTTACAAGTAGAAATAGAAAATTACTCAAGGCATTAGATTTGGCAGGATCACTCTCTTCAATGTTGAAGAGATCGACGCCTGATTTTTTACTGGATGTATCCTGATCGCTTCCAGACTTAAGACTCTTCTCGCCAGGTTCATTTTCATCTATTGCGACATCTCCATCAAATTCATCATCAGCTTGCTACGCATACATAAAAACACAGAACAACTTTAATATCCAAAATTTCTCTATCACACAAAATTTCTCTATCACAGAATGTGTATAACTGTAAAATTCTCGACCGCAGAATTTTAACAAGGAAAAGTAAATCGGAGACTCAATAGAGAGCAAGATAACACAATCATTCAAGCTAAGCACACAACTAAATGTAACATATAGAGCCAAGAAGCTTGTTGGAAAGGTGTAGCAGGACAATGAAAGAAATTTGTGCAGAGAGAGGGTCTTGTGAATATGAAATTAATGTCCCACGCTAAACACTAAAACCCAGATATTTAAGATTGGCATCCATGATGAGTGTGAAAAAATGTTTTGCAACAGACAATTTACGCACCAAGCTAACACTAGCTTCCCACAACAACGAATATCGAGAGTCAGGAAGGTATTTCAATTCCTTTTAAGGTGAGTAATCCAACCCTCACTTATTCTAGTGTTTCTTTAGACAGACATTTAACACCCAATTCTGAGGCAGATGTAAATGGAAAAAGAGAATTGCTGGTTTACCTGGTGGACCAAACAGTTGATTGATGGATGTCTCCTCAAGAGATTGTGAATTAGAGCAATAATGATTAACGCTCCAGAGGGAGGTACAACGAGCGCCAGTCTACTCAACTTCTTAGTAAATGCAGATGCCAAATATGCTGAGACCATATTAGACTTTAAGCAAGAGTCCAGGAGCTGCATTGCCAAAGGTGTGAGTTAGTGTCAAAAGAATAATCTATAAAGTCATACATATGCAAAAGTAATCTATTAAGCTCCCCATTATACTGCTTTCCAGTCACAACTATTTTCTAAGTCTGTGTATCTAAGTTTGGGTAGAAGTCAAAAATTACCTCAAAAAATTTTGCCCGATGTTTTGCCATGAAGACTGAAGGAACCAACAACGTATAGAGCTTTGGGTAGAAATCAGGATACTCTAGCCCATGTTTTGTCATAAGAATGTGGAGGCTGCTAAGAGCCATTACACTGACAACGCCACCAATGGCATACGATCTTGTTAAGAAGTCACTGCATATTGCCAAACAATGAATTAGGTTTCACTCAGAATCTCAAATCAAGAATCTGTATAAACGAAGGTCACAGATTTACCATAACATCACGGGATTCGAAAGAAATGGAACCACTTTATCATGGAGAGCAATGAGAACCTGAGGGTTGTAATAGAACAAGGGAGCCAGCGGTCAAAATAGTTATACAACAAGCCATTAAACTAGGAGTACAGACAGACTACGGATTAAGAAAGTTGCAAAGGTTACCTCCTTGTACAGATCGAGCGGGAGTTTTAATCTAAGAAATGATAACCACGCATTGGTGAACTTCAACTTCATCTTTTTAACAATACGAGATGATGACAAGACCTGCACAAGCCCGAAAATTTGGGTGCCCGATTGAAGTACATACTGATAGGATGGTAAGTACAAAACAAGAAAAATCCTGATTGCTATTAGTTTCATTTTAAGAATTTGATGAAATACTCAGATAATTAACAATTGGAAGCAAGGATTGTCCTCATCCACCAAGTATCTACCTTATGCTAGTTACAAAACATATGTTATCTTAAAAAGTAGAAAACACTGATATGAAGAATAGAAGGTAACTTTAAGTTGTAACTCTAGCATCTGGAAAAAAAAATACTGAAAAAGTTGAAACAAGAAATGTACTTACACTATTCTTTTGTTTCTTCGATTTAACAGGATTTTCCTCATCCTCCTTGGATAGAAATCCTAGTATAACACATTGAGAGACAACCTCAGGAGTTAGAGCACTTACTTCATTCAAAATTATACTCCCTCCGTCCTAGTTTACTTGCCAAAATAGGATTTTGCAAAAACTTGAAACAAATTCAAGATACTTCCACATACACCATCAATCTTTCAAATCACTTGTTTACTATACAAGTTTTTGTATCCTAGTTTTTATTTCTTTCTTGCTGATTAGATAATTTTAGTGGGAAATATAGTAATTTTTTGGTACACTTTTGTTAAAAAAAACTCAATTTTGGCAAGTAAACTAGGAGGAGTACAAAATTCCCAATAATCTACAAAACAATTCCTTTTTGCAGTGTTGCATTGAATTACTTCAAGAGAATAATTGTTTCATTTTTTATAACCAACAAAATTTTACTCACCTAACTCGCTCCATGTCTTATAGTCAGATTTCTCCTCCAACATCTCTAGAGGAATGTTGGATAAGATAGAATAAATATTGCGGGAGGCAAACTCGGCATCGCTGCAAAGCAGAATAACATAGTTAAGCCACTTATTTATAAAACAAAAGTTTATAGCCCAAAGTACAAAAATATAGAAAGAGATGAACAAAGTGTTTGTTAGAGACAGAGAAATCATAGATTAATCCAGATGAAACTAACCTCGATTTAGATAACACCTCACTTCCATCATCTATGATCACATAGCCATGGTACAAAAAGCAGAAAGTCCAAATCAGAATGCAAGAAAAGAGAGACAAAATGAGGCGCATATCAGCTTGTGGATTCTGTATATGATCAATGAAAGAGGAGAAGATAAAAAAAGGCTAAAAACTTGACAAAATAGTGCATGCACCTGAAGCATCATTCCCCAAATCCTTGGACAGCTTTTTCAAACTAATATACGTAAAATAACTGCAAGATTAAAAGAAAAACTAATGAGTGGGTCTGATAACAACCGTGTTATGTTTCATATAATTTAGGCAATATCAAGAAGCAAAGTGTTAGTGAATTTCGCTTCAGTAATCAAAAGAAGGAAAAAAAAAAATCAAGAGGTAGTTCAAAGTGTTTTAGTGCTGAAAAAAATGCATCAGTCATCAATTATATATTCACAATCATTCATCAGAATAAGCAGTTAAGCACCAGATACACAAACATGGTAAGTAAATGTATCATACCAGACATCCATATACTTGAAAAAATCTTCTGAGTTGGGTGGCCTGTTGAGTAAGAAATCAGTGGAGGCTGTTGAATAAACCTGCAATTAGTGAACAACCAAATAATAAATGAAATTAACAAACACAAAAAGTTCAATTAAACATACTCAATGAACGGATTAGAGGAACCCAAATTCAAAGCAACAAAGATAAGCAAAAAAACACAGTAGTGTATGGAACTTACCACAGACTTAAGAAACCTGTTGTATAAAGAAGAATCAAATTTCCCACCTTTCTCCCGCTTCACAAAATCCATTATAGAATCCAATGCAACATCCTAAAAACCAAAACAACGAAAGTAAGAACAAGAAAAACAAAAACCAAATTCAATAAAAGAACCAACAAAACAACTGCTTACTTTTAGGTCATCAGTAGAATCTTCAGAAACAGCAACAGCAATAAGAGAATTAACAAACTCATCAAACCACAATCGAAGCATATTTTTGTATTCTAAATCAGCGTCTACAACTGATGATTTTCTTGTATTCAATGTAGATTTAGATGAAGAAGAAGGAGGAAGATCAGAGAGAACAGGAATAAAGAAAGATTGTAAAGAGATGATGGATTCAAAAACATATTCAGGAGATGAAGATGGAGATATGATTGTAAGAAGTATTGGTATGTTGTTAATGTGAGCTCTTGAGGTTAAAAGTTCTTGCCCTAGTTTTTTCACTTTCTCAATACTGTATTGTTTTGATTTCTTTTGCTTCGAAGCCATGATTGAGAACTTGATTTGTGAGTGAGGAAATTATGATAATATCTTCGACTGCTGCACGGAGAGATGGAGAAGAAGAAAAAAGCGTGAAAAAAAAGGGTTTGGGCTGGGCTCTAGGGTTTTAGAAAAATGAGCATCTGCTTGTCCAAAAATGCTAAGTCAGCCCTTGGGCTCATCAGCACGAGTGGTCTAGTGATAGAATAGTACCCTGGCACGGTACAGACCCGGGTTCGATTCCCGGCTGGTGCAAACAATATGTTTGTTTGTTTTTTTTACTTCAAGTTGATTCTAAATTCTAAAAGTTGTTCGATGTTTATACCCGATTAACTTTTTTACTTCTAAAAGTTGTTCGATGTTTTATACCCAGACAACAAGTTGTTTTTTCGCCTCTTCTATTCACATTATATTATTATCATTTATCATGAGTTCGATACCCGAAAGGTTATTGGAAAATCATTATGTTATATTCTAAAAAAATTACACAACGGATTTTTTAGTAGGCAGCCGAGCAACAAGCTGGGCGCCAACTCCTTTCTGAATAGCAACACCTAATCTATGAAAAATAAACCTACCTAGCCCACAACCAACATCGTTATTAACTAAACAGTTCTTTAAACGCTTGAAAAAACAAACAAAGTCTTCACTGAGCTCACCTAAGGTGGTGAAATCTAAAACACCAAGACCATAACCATGTGAAGCACATTCATTCAAGTATTTAGTACGCTTGCGTGAAATTGCTCTTGAAATAGCCTGGGCTGGGACGAAAGCGCGAACTCCATCGCCAGTGAAGGGTGACACACCTGTAACATCCATACACACATCCTGGACATTATCCCAGTTAAGCACTGGGATATCCGATGGCCTTAAATCCCTGTCATCGTCCGACAACAATCCCAAAGCAGCTTCCTTGCGTGCAGGAACACCAGCTTTGTAACAGATATCCACAGTTACGTCACGAACCACGTCATGACGAAACTTAATTCCGACATCCTTAGCACAGTGTAGCGCATGATCACCAAAAATGTCCATAGGTTTATTACAACAAGAACACAACCCATCTTCAACAAATAATGGGATACCAAGGCGATAGCAAACAACTGCTCTAAACTGTCTAGGCCCAAGACATTGATCCAAACCACTGATGGGAATATCCAAAAGATAATCTTGAGCATGTTTAACCTGGTTACATTGCCACAGAATGGAATCTCTTGCAGATAATGTAAACTGGATAGGGATTTGCTTCTTAACTGCATCAAAATAAGTGACTGCCAGGGAGTGCATAGAAGGGGGGGCAGTGTCATCGACGCAGTAAGTTGGAGGCAAACCACATACCTGAATGAATTTCTGAAGAGCCAACTGATAAACATCACCATGGTCGGTTGAGAAAAGGCTACCAATAATCACTTTTCGCACCGAAGTAGTCTGACTCTGAGAGGCAAGATAACAGTATGCGCGAGTGTTTGACATGGTGTATATACCAAGGTGTCACATGCCCATTTAATCGCCTAAAATTTTCATGGGACATGACCGGCAATGATTGTGGATCAGTGAATCATCTTCACCCACAATCACTCAGCCTTGCACACTTGCATCAAAGTATGCATCTGCCTTCACTCATAAGGCATTGCACAACGGAAGTCTTTTCTTCTTTCTCTCTAACTCTTCATGCCCCGATAAGCATAAGAGGTTCTGCCATGTACTTAACCAATTCTCACACAACATCAGCAACATAATGAACACAAAGAATACTGCAACAAACCCATTTTATCGCACTAAAGGAAGATTACAAAACTCGTTCATCACATGGACCAAAACAGGCCCTTCACCCTCTTGGTGAATGCCTAAAACTTTCTCTACATTAGTGGTTCTTCTCTCAAACGAACAACACTAACATTATTTATTCTTAGGCTATTTATACTAACTAGGATAAGGCCAAAACTTCTGTGCAACCGCTGCACAAGCCTTGGACAGCCAATGTCCAAGTAGTTTCCATAACGGCCACTTTCAACTGCCACTTTTTGAGTTGTCACGCCAACAGGTGCTACACTTGTTCTTGGTGGTTATGAATGGTTATATACTCCTTCTATAACCGAGTTCTCTTGTCTCACACATTTGGCATGCTTGCAAAGCCAATAACCAACTCGTAACCGTCACTTGAGCCGTATTGCACCATTGTTGTGCTTTACTGAATTCTGCCTCGCTCCAAAGCTCAGACATCTTGGCCCTGCATGTTTATCATTCCAAACTCATGCACGGACAATCCTTATGCTTCAAACATCGAGGCCAGCTCCTTAAGCTCACTCTAGTTACTCATGCGTCATATATGCTTCACTTCGCCAATTAGCTTGACAACAGCAATGCAACTCTTGCATTACCAACTTGTTTGCATTGTTCAAGCTTTGGCCAGCCTTGAACTAATTCCATGGACCAACTCTTGATCTATACTTCGCTCTTGCATCATCCTTGAGCTTGGGCCAACTCAATTCCATGGATATGCATCGATGCCAACATCGCATGTTGCATCTGTCAACTTTGGCCGTGTCTTGCCAATCCTTCAATGAAGCTTCATTGTGTCGGCCAATAAGCTTCATTACTTAGCCAAATGTCTTTACAATGTAGTGCTACTCTTGCACTTCATTGGCCCTGCAGGGTTATGTCATTCTTAGCACTTGACGGTATATAGAGAATACCGCTATCATGGCTTGCGTTGCGCTATTATGGCTTCGCATTGCACCATTACGGCGGAGTACTGACTTGGCCTGCAACTTTGTGATGCATAATTATTATGCTCACTTGCAGGACCATCACAGACCTCCCCCACCTAATCCGTTCAACGTCCTCGTTGAACGCAACCAAGTATAAACTTTATACTTGTTCTCTGGCCTTGTACGCTTCTGAGCCCTTCTCAGAAATCAGCAAAATTTGCTTGGCCTTCAGTCTTTCCAAAACTTCTTTGCCTAATACTTTATGCCATCACTTAGCTTTACTGCCTTGCTATTGATCCTACTGATCTTGAACTTTGTTGTTGCGTCGCGACCGCTTTCAACTCCATTGCAAATCATATATCAACACCCAAGTGCAACTTGGAAATTCTTCTCGCCAATTCCCTGAATTAGGCTTGAATTTCACTTGAATCATTTGCGCCTAAGTACACGCAAGCAATGATTCCTCCCAACTGATCACACTGATCATTACCATAGTCTTACGCCTTCACTTTCCGACTTTAGTTGCACCATGCAACTTGACAGGACTTATACAAAACTTGGCCTCATTCTTCAATCATATGCGCCTACGCCAAATCATGCCATGCCTTAAGGTATGCACTCTATGACTTCATACTACTCTTGGTATGCGCCACAATTTATAGCCTTTACTGCACTTTGCCAACATCAGAACTTTTAATAGATTTGGCCTCCAAATCATGTTGCAAAATTCACCTTCTTGGACTTGCATCATTTGTATGCCAAAGAACCTGCACCTTGTTGTTCTTTGCTTGCTGTTATAGTGTTGAAAGTGGTAGTATAAGTTCGTTGCTCAGAATTGAATAGATTTTTAAAAATAAAAATATATACAAAAAATATTAACAATAGGCGAGAGGTATTGGGACTAAAGATTCGGCCATTTTTCATTTTCAAGTGGTTCAGAATTTAATTCTAGGCGATTATAGTTCAAAACAAAAAAAATATCAACTCTAGTTTATTGTCAAGATAGATTTTATAAAATATTACTTGTATTTCTTAAGCATGGCATATCAAAAATCCCTAGGACTAAGCATACTCCATCAAATGAAATCACAAGTAATTAATTTAAAATCTTAATTCAATTAAAATTAGTACAAAAAGTAAATAAAAGAATTAATGAAATTACCACATGAATGAAATTCGACCTCCTCCGTCGTCCCAGTGTTGGGTTTAGCTCATCATGATAAAAACACGCTCAAAATATTTATTTATTGCTCAAATGGTGTTTACAATGAAGAGAAAAGGAGAAAATGGTGTAAAACTGTAATCTGCGACCCACGGTAAGTGTCACAAATGAACGATAAAAGAGAAGTGCTATTGTCGCTGTGGTTCTAAGACCCACACCTACGACCCACGCCTGTGAGTCTTTCTCACTGTTGATAAACCACTGCCCTTGCGAGTCCGTTCTTCATCTTCATCATGAACAGCAGCAGCAGCAGAGAGAATTCGTGATTCTTCCTCTGCAGCTTCCTCTCTTCTCCTCCCAACTCTCGACAACCCTTCCAGGACTCATGTAGCTACTATTTATACATTTTAGGCGCATCAAATCTCTCCATAAATTCCTCAAAATCTTCACAGTAAAGGAAAATTATTCTTGGGAATAATTTCCTATTTTCTTTCTATGCATGCGTTAATTGTCTTGAAAATTTCCACAATATGTTGATACGCAACCTAGGAGAATATCTGCACTTAATTTCCACAACCCATGCAGCATCTTCACGTAATTTTCTTTCCAAGTTTAACCAATATCTCTTCTTTCATGTTTTAATCGAGAATCGATTATCTGGCCAAATTTGATCGATCCCAACCACCAAAATATCTTCTTATATACATATCACATATACCCATTAAGTTTCAGCGATTTAATCACCTTAAAACACCTTCAAAAATCGATTGGCAAATCTGCCAGTACATAATGAAATTTTCCCGCCAAATATTATTTTCAAATTCTGGGAAGAAAGTGACCTCCCCCTAATCCATCCCTGGGGTCCCTTTAGAAATTGGGGTGGAATTAGTAATTTTTCTGGATTCCTCGGGCACATTTCTGGGACGCTTCCGGTGCATTTCTAGGGTGCCTTTAGTACTCTATCCTAGGGTATAAAACACCACTTTTTGAGCCAATATCGCCGCAAGAGCTTATTTCTCTAAAAACATCTACAAGAACACAAAATAACACAATAAGTACTTAATCGAGTCTAACAATACAGAAAACTGAGAACAAAATAGACACATAAATGCGTCTATCAAATACCCCCAAACTTATTATTTGCTAGTCCTCGAGCAAATTTATTCTATAAAGGAAAATCATTTGAACCCCTAGGTGGCCCTAGTGGCGGAGTGTTGTCTCCGGAGGGTTTACCAGAGGTGTACCCACAAAATTAATACTCCAGACCCTGGCTATCTACGCAGAACCTTGGAAAGCACTAAAGAACCTCCTTGGTTGGCATACAATTATTGACTCTAAGAGGAAGAACCCTGATGCGAAATTCCAATTGCTGTACACGAGTTTGCACTCAAGCATACTAAAATTCATATAAGTGACAGAGCTCTACTAAGATAGTTTCACGATGGACATCATACTCGGAGTCAGACTAATTACATGAAAAGATTAAGAAGATGGAAAAAGAAAAATGTAGATGGTTGAAAAGCGAACGGTGTTTCCCATATCTGTCTGAAGGCCTCTGCCAAGATGATCCTAACCTAAATGACTGAGATACCGGTCCGACTAATATTAACACACTGGCATATACAAGGGAACCAGTGGTCAACAACTTAAATCTAGATCAACAAACTGGCAAATACAAGGGAACCAGCAGTTGACTACACATAACAATAACCATTTTTTTTTTTATTTTTTTAACTTAACGGCATGAATAGATCTTTTTGATCCAAGCGCATGCTTCTTGTCAGCAGATTACACGATAGTTCCCACGGGTCCTGCATTCCACGCTTGCTTAGGCGACGGAAACAGGGAGAACACACACATATTGCTATCCAAGTGTTAATACTTATTCCGATTGGTCTAACTGGTCCGGTTTTTTTTTTTGGTAACTCAGTCACTCTAATTCACCCTAGCAGTGGTAACAACTTGAATCGTGTGCCCCACCAAATCACTTGAAATAAAAGAAAACTGAAAAATAGAAAGTGAAAAGGACTCGACGAGATATGGCGAAACTATCATGTTATTTCTAACACCTGAGCTCTGTGCTTTTATGAATAGACTCTATAGATGTTTCCATCTAGTCAGATTGGTTCCTCAACTCCTACAACCAAAATGCTTCCATCCACTTAGATTGGTTAGTGTCATCCTAAATACGCATAAATTTCTAGGCTCTGGAGTTTATTTATTCATACTGCAACTAAAAAGTTTCTCCCGTACCCCCAAACTTAAATCTAACATTGTCCTCAATGTTCTAAAGATGAAATTAAAAGCATGAACAAGGAGAAACTGTTACCATTTGAGCAAAAGAGATAAGGAAAGATATTACCGTGTTGCATGAGATTGGGTTACCTCCCAAGAAGTGCTAAGTTTAAAGTCTTCAGCCAGACATCGGAAAGGATTAGTCTACTCGAACCATAAAGTAACAGTCGAAATAACTGTGGGTCTTCAAAACGAAATAAAGCTGACCAAAGGAAACTACAATAACCCAAGAAAGTGAACAAGGATAACATGCCCTTATCTAGTTTCCTGATTAAGATATTTATATCTAATTGTGGTTCAGGTTCAGGTTCTATGAAAGGGTCTAAATAAAATATTTTCCTCGGATGCATTTCCTCATAGGTTGGATCCAAATTATTAGGTCCTAGAGTCTGGAAAAACTCAAATAAGAACTTAGAATCACAAAATAATAATAACCTAAATAACTGAGGATCCTCTAAGTCAATCAGGTTTGACTTACATAATTGACCACAGTGAGAGTAGTGGTCATTCTTAAGCAAATGTGTCGATTCTAATTTCCTAAAGCATTTAGATCTAGTCTCACAACTTAATATTCGACACATTTGGAATATAAACGTTCCCACAGTTGGAAGAAAACTATTTGGTGGGAAAACAAAGTCAATCTGGGGATCATAGCCTGGGAAAACCACATCAACCAGAGGATGGGTTTCTAACGACTGAACTCCTTCATGGACATCATTAGGCTCGGGAAAACGAGTATGAAGGTAATCTTGTAAAATGGTCGAGGAACAGATATCAAGTCCTAAGTGTAGGGACTTTCTGAGAGTTAAAGGTAAGGCACTAGAGAAATGATAATCACCCCCAAACTTAGAGTTTTCAGTCTCTCTAGATAGACCTCTAATTATTTCTTGAATTTCCGTATCTTCAGAGTCCTTAAAATATTCAAGAGATTCTTCTAAGTTATTATCAGGTAGTGCATATTTACTCATCTCTACGGGTCTATCTTCTTCTTCCAAGACTATTGTTTCTAAGTCGCTAGACTCTAAAACAGTATTTTCGAAATGAACCCGTTCCTCTAAACCACTATCGGCTTCGTAATCAAAAGGAAAAACTACATCGTCTAAAACGATGGTATCCCTAATCAAATCCTCGTCCTTTTGAATAGGTGAATAATCATAAAAATTATTTGGATTTGAACTAGAAATAATATAATCACTATACATCTCAATTGGATTCCTAGACTCCTGATCACTATGCCTACATATTTTAGATTCTTCATTACTGCTATCCTCATCATCATAGTACGAAGATGATTGAACCTTATCTAAATAAGTAGTGTCTTTTATTCTAACCTCGTCCTCTAAATTAGGCAAATATTCACTATTTACATCAAGGGTAAAATTGGAAACACTATTTTGGAAATTTAGATCTTTTAGAGAAGTTCTATTCTGGGTCTCTAACAAAAGCTTTTGGGCCGACTCACATGAATTCCTGACGTAATCGTGTATAGAAGGTTCACTCATGGGTGCATTTTGTTTATTCATTTCTAACACAAACCTATTTGTATTCTCAGTTAATTGTTTGAGAGACTCTTCTAGAGGAAGAACAGGTACAGAAGGATCATAATAGGGACTAGTTTTCAATAGTTTGATTGTATCCTCTAGAGACGAAGAACTAGTACTATAATATTCTTGCTCGTAAGACTGATGCATGTGTGGATAGTAATTGGGCTCACCAGGGTATGACCCATATCCTTCCAAAGGATGGCGTTCCCAACCACTATTCCAAACATGGTCATAAAAAGGATGATGTCCATATTCAAATTCAGGTCGATACTCATTGTATTGGCTTCTATCATACCAGTTCGACATTCTTAATTGCAAAGGAATTCTACACAATCACAAACAAGGATGACTCGACCAAATCAAACCTATAGAATCTAGCAAACAAAAAGCATGATGGCTCCACTTAGATTGTTTTCTAGACCAGCTTCTATTCCTTCGAAAAGGAATTCGTAATTTGAGCACACCCCTCTGGAATCAATCCGAGCTAATGTAAGTTGAATCGAGGCGAGGGAAGCTCAGTGGAGATTTGATACCCAAGGCCTCACCGCTATCACAAGGCGGCGCAGTCACGCATTCAACTCACAGAAACCATCATGAACTTTGAGGTGTGCTTAAAGAGCAACCAATTTTTTTCGAACGAGTTTCCTATTAAGCTCGTTACCCTATCGGTCTCGTTCTATTCCTAATTTTAAGCTTGGGTTCGCGTTAGGTTTCGTTTTCCTAAGGCGGGCAAGAAGGGAGCGGTGATGAAATCCGAACCCTTATCTTGTATTGGCCAGGCCTTGCCCTTTACTAGGAATTTAAAAACAGTCCAAATTCGTCCTCAATGAATCACCTTAAGGAATACAGTAACTCGCTTACAGGAGATTCACGAGTGTTTCGATGGACTTACCTCCCGTACCAGACGGGGGATGAACCGTTGAAGTCGACTCGGGCCACGACTCCTATGTCATGTACGAACCCGAGGGGCCGAGACGATATAGTAATCGTCGTCCTTCCCTGCACACATTTTATATAATTTTTTTTTTTTAATAATACCCTTCCGTAGGGTTAAAAAAAGAATAAAGTCCAATTGTCCAGAATAAAGTCCAAATAAAAAGTCCAAAAAAAATACAAAAATTATGAAAAATAAAGCCTATTTATAAATTCTAAAAAAATAAATAAAAGCTATATACAAAAAAAAAATAAAAATTAAATCCTAAAAAAAAATTATGTCTTTTTTTTTCTTCTCCTTTAGCTTTTAGCTTTAAGCTTTTTGTTCCCAAGTCCTTAGTATTCCACTTCGAACCTGTAAATCAAAGACAAAAAAAAGAAACGTAAAAAGGAACAAATAAAATAATAAAAAATAATAAAAACCTAAAATTCTACCTAAGCACAAATCCGCGTCGGCGCCGCCCCAAAATGATTAAAGATTTTTCGTGGGGTTGTAGTAATGAGGTTCAAACTCTCGGACTTGTGAAGGATAATTGTTTTAGAAAATAAATATATATACAAATATATGACAATTGGTAGAGAGGTATGGGACTAAAGATTCGGCCATTTTTCATTTTCAAGTGGTTCAGAATTTAATTCAAGGCGATTATAGTTCAAAACAAAACAATATTAACTCTAGTTTATTCCAAGATAGATTTTATAAATATTACTTGTATTTTAAGCATGGCATATCAAAAATCCCTAGGACTAAGCATACTCCATCAAATGAAATCACAAGTAATTAATTTAAAATCTTAATTCAATTAAAATTAGTGCAAAAAGTAAATAAAAGAATTAATGAAATTACCACATGAATGAAATTGACCTCCTCCTCGTCCCAGTGTTGGGTTTAGCTCATCATGATAAAAAACACGCTCAAAATATTTATTTTTGCTCAAATGGTGTTTACAATGAAGAGAAAAGGAGAAAATGGTGTAAAACTGTAATCTGCGACCCACGGTAAGTGTCACAAATGAACGATAAAAGAGAAGTGCTATTGTCGCTGTGGTTCTAAGACCCACACCTACGACCCACGCCTGTGAGTCTTTCTCACTGTTGATAAACCACTGCCCTTGCGAGTCCGTTCTTCATCTTCATCACGAACAGCAGCAGCAGCAGAGAGTTCGTGATTCTTCTTCTCTGCAGCTTCCTCTCTCTCTCTCTCCTCCCAACTCTCGACAACCCTTCCTCATGTAGCTACTATTTATACATTTTAGGCGCATCAAATCTCTCCATAATTCCTCAAAATCTTCACAGTAAAGGAAAATTATTCTTGGGAATAATTTCCTATTTTCTTTCTATGCATGCGTTAATTGTCCTGAAAATTTCCACAATATGTTGATATACGCAACCTAGGAGAATATCTGCACTTAATTTCCACAACCCATGCAGCATCTTCACGTAATTTTCTTTCCAAGTTTAACCGATATCTCTTCTTTCCTGTTTTAATCGAGAATCGATTATCAGGCCAAATTTGATCGATCCCAACCACCAAAATATCTTCTTATATACATATCACATATACCCATTAAGTTTCAGCGATTTAATCACCTTAAAACACCTTCAAAAATCGATTGGCAAATCTGCCAGTACATAAGAAATTTTCCCGCCAAATATATTTTTTCAAATTCTGGGAAGAAAGTGACCTCCCCCTAATCCTCCTGGGGTCCCTTTAGCAATTGGGGTGGAATTAGTAATTTTTCTGGATTCCTCGGGCACATTTCTGGGACGCTTCCGGTGCATTTCTAGGGTGCCTTTAGTACTCTATCCTGGGTATAAAACACCACTTTTTGAGCCAATATCGCCGCAAGAGCTTATTTCTCTAAAAACATCTACAAGAACACAAAATAACACAATAAGTACTTAATCGAGTCTAACAATACAGAAAACTGAGAACAAAAGACACATAAATGCGTCTATCAAATACCCCCAAACTTATTATTTGCTAGTCCTCGAGCAAATTTATTCTAGAAAGGAAAATCATTTGAACCCCTAGGTGGCCCTAGTGGCGGAGTGTTGTCTCCGGAGCGTTTACCAGAGGTGTACCCACAAAAAATACTCCAGACCCTGGCTATCTACGCAGAACCTTGGAAAGCACTAAAGAACCTCCTTGGTTGGCATACAATTATTGACTCTAAGAGGAAGAACCCTGATGCGAAATTCCAATTGCTGTACACGAGTTTGCACTCAAGCATACTAAAATTCATATAAGTGACAGAGCTCTACTAAGATAGTTTCACGATGGACATCATACTCGGAGTCAGACTAATCACATGAAAAGATTAAGAAGATGGAAAAAGAAAAATGTAGATGGTTGAAAAGCGAACGGTGTTTCCCATATCTGTCTGAAGGCCTCTTCCAAGATGATCCTAACCTAAATGACTGAGATACCGGTCCGACTAATATTAACACACTGGCATATACAAGGGAACCAGTGGTCAACAACTTAAATCTAGATCAACAAACTGGCAAATACAAGGGAACCAGCAGTTGACTACACATAACAATAACCATTTTTTTTAACTTAACGGCATGAATAGATATTTTTGATCCAAGCGCATGCTTCTTGTCAGCAGATTACACGATAGTTCCCACGGGTCCTGCATTCCATGCTTGCTTAGGCGACGGAAACAGGGAGAACACACGCATATTGCTATCCAAGTGTTAATACTTATTCCGATTGGTCTAACTGGTCTGGTCTTTTTTTTTTTTGGTAACTCAGTCACTCTAATTCACCCTAGCAGTGGTAACAACTTGAATCGTGTGCCCCACCAAATCACTTGAAATAAAAGAAAACTGAAAATAGAAAGTGAAAAGGACTCGACGAGATATGGTGAAACTATCATGTTATTTCTAACACCTGAGCTCTGTGCTTTTATGAATAGACTCTATAGATGTTTCCATCTAGTCAGATTGGTTCCTCAACTCCTACAACCAAAATGCTTCCATCCACTTAGATTGGTTAGTGCCATCCTAAATACGCATAAATTTCTAGGCTCTGGAGTTTATTTATTCATACTGCAACTAAAAGTTTCTCCCATACCCCAAACTTAAATCTAACATTGTCCTCAATGTTCTAAAGATGAAATTAAAAGCATGAACAAGGAGAAACTGTTACCATTTGAAGCAAAAGCGATAAGGAAAGATATTACCGTGTTGCATGAGATTGGGTTACCTCCCAAGAAGTGCTAAGTTTAAAGTCTTCAGCCAGACATCGGAAAGGATTAGTCTACTCGAACCATAAAGTAACAGTCGAAATAACTTGGGTCTTCAAAACGAAATAGAGCTGACCAAAGGAAACTACAATAACCCAAGAAAGTGAACAAGGATAACATGCCCTTATCTAGTTTCCTGATTAAGATATTTATATCTAATTGTGGTTCAGGTTCAGGTTCTATGAAAGGGTCTAAATAAAATATTTCCTCGGATGCATTTCCTCATAGGTTGGATCCAAATTATTAGGTCCTAGAGTCTGGAAAAACTCAAATAAGAACTTAGAATCACAAAATAATAATAACCTAAATAACTGAGGATCCTCTAAGTCAATCAGGTTTGACTTACATAATTGACCACAGTGAGAGTAGTGGTCATTCTTAAGCAAATGTGTCGATTCTAATTTCCTAAAGCATTTAAGTCTAGTCTCACAACTTAATATTCGACACATTTGGAATATAAACGTTCCCACAGTTGGAAGAAACTATTTGGTGGGAAAACAAAGTCAATCTGGGGATCATAGCCTGGGAAAAACTGATGAGTGCTAAAAAGTGCATATTTCTATATATTTTTCTTGGCATTTAACTCATCTTTTGTGCATTAATTCTACATTTTATCCCATATTCTGTGTTTTCGTTGTTTTCAAGAATAAATACTTTTCTTAATTAATTTTGCATTTTTAGGTACTAAATAAAGCCTGGTTAACTCAGGGAGCAAAAAGAGCAAAGAAACGGCAAAGACTCTCGCTAGGAGGAAGCGAAGAATGATGTTTGCAAGAGCCGGATCAACTAGAAGTGGGCTTGAAGAGAAGAATTGTTCTTAAAGAATATATGGGCTTGGCATACCCAAGGCCCAAAACCCTTACCCAAATCCATTTCCATTATCCATACCCATTTCCATGAGAGCCGTCAGATTGGATCCATCTTGTCATCCAACGGTCGCCTCATCATTGTGCATCAAAATCCAAAGCTCCGGTCAAACACCATAGTACCTAACTCCATCTGGAGCCGTCAGCTTCGTTGTATCACTTAATCCAACGGTCGCTCAGAGCCTTCTTCTATCTTGCCGTTAGATTCAATCTGAAGTTGATGATCCAACGCCTTCCACTCGTTGTTCATCAAACTCCGCTGAACCTGACCAACACCTAAACATCAAACCCATCGACCCAAAACAAACACCCACCTTCTTCTTCCCCAAAATTCCATTCTCCCAAAAACCTCTTCCTCCCCCGACAGTTGCAGTCATCACCTCACCCATCGCCACCATCACCTCCCCAGCCGACCATCATCAGAACAACCATACCCTAGTTACTCTCCTTCTTGTTCTTAGCACCCACCACTCTTAGGTGCTACATCCAAGACAGAGATGGAACTAGGGTTTCACAGTGGAGAGAAGAAGGAAATTGGAGCACGTTCGAGTAGCAGAAGCAAGTTGAAGCATGGTCAGCGCTCAATTGCAGAGGGGACAGCAAAATTCAGAGGGTATGGTGAGTTTTTCCCAAATTCCTATAAACCCTAATTTTGTTAAATTTGGGGGTTTGGTGTAAAAACCCTAATTGGGTGTTCTGATTATAAATAGAAAGTGAGGGTGTAATGTTTTGGATATGCTGGAATAGCCAGTGTCATTTGGTTTGATTTTGGGAACTGGATTAGCCAGTCTCTCCAATTTTTGTGATGTTCCATTTATGTTCACTGTGATGTTTTATGTTTAATACTATGTGATGTTAATGTTTAGTTCCTCAATTGTTCTAAGTTTATCCACTGTTATGTGCTTCCCATGTCATGTTATTGTGTTTAAATTCATGTTTTGTTTCACTGTCAACTGTTAATGTATGTTTATCTTCATGTCTATCATGTTCTGAACCTCAAATGCTAGGATTAGATGAAGTTATGAACCAGCTGAGATAGTCTTCATCATGTGCAGCTCATGTTCAGTGTTGCTAAGCCCTTAGACTAGTTGTGCTTTAATCAGACAATTAGCACTTTGGTAAGTATTTTAGCTGTGATTAGAATATCCCTTAGGTTAATGGTGGATTCAACGTCCTAGTGATCATCCTCTTGTCTTCATTGTTTTCTTATTTCTACTTCACTGTTTTCTTCACATCACTGCCCTTGGCTTAGGCCTTGGTTTATTACACTGTCATTTTATTGTCTTTGCTTCACTGTTTATCTCCATTGTTGTTTGCTGTTTGTGCCTTTCTTATCACTTGTTGTTCACTGTTAGTGGTGGAAGTTTAGGTTAGAATTCATGTAAATTGAGCTGATTGAGAAATGGAGGAATTTAGTGTCCACTGTTGCTTGTGATTGATTGTGCTGTTAAAAGACAGTCAATGCTAGGAGTAAAACAGTTGGACAAGCTTCTTCTCCTTCCATTCCATTTATGTATGCCCTGGAACATAGGCAGGCTAGAACCTCCACCTAGCTCCATTAGGGACAAGGATTTAAAAAAAACAGCCACTGCCTAGCATCTTTCCTGTTCTTCTTTGTTATCTATCTGTTTTTGTGGCTTCTTATCACTGTTTTTATAGCTGTTTTGTGCCCTGTTTTCCTTTGCCTTTGGCCCTTGGCCATTGCCTTTGATTTATCACTGCCATGCCATTGTAAATTCGCATCCTTTTTCCCTGTGTTGCTTCCATGTATATGCCATTGTCACCTTCACCATCGTCATTGTTGTTTGCTGTTTGCTTTTGCCATTGTAAATATCCATGTTTTACCTTGGCCTAGTGCTCTGCTGCCTTGTTTAGCTCCAGCTGCACTAGGTCTTTTTGGCTTTTCTGCCCTTTTCCTTCCCTGGCCTTGCTGCTAGTTCTCCCCCAGCTGCTACTACTTGCTGTTGCTGTTGCTGCTGCTGTGCACTGCTTCTGCTGCTGCTGAAGCCACCACTGCTGCTGCTCCAGGTCCAGTTCAATTCTGGGCTACAAGTCCAGTCATTACAAAAGCCCACTGTATCTGTTTAGAAACCTAAGGCCCAACGGCCCAATTCACATCAAAAGACATTGAGCCCAATTCACAGTCACTGTTAGCCCAAGGCCCAGTGCAATTCAAAAGACCAAAAGCCCATAAGTTCACAGTCAATCCAAAAGCCCACTGAGCCCAAAACCATTTCATTGTTACAAAAATCCACTAAGCCCAAAGCACAATTAGAAGCCCAATAGCAATTTAGAGCCCAAATAGCTAGAAACTCCAAACACCCCCAGTCTCTGTGGATCGACCCGTACTTGCACGAGCTACAACCGACGACCGTGCACTTGCGGTATTACTGTAGGCCCGTTTTTATCGCTTAATTTTCACACACCTTCGGGCCCACCAAGTTTTTGGCGCCGCTGCCGGGGACTCGGTTTGTTTCTCTAGTAGTTTTATTAGCTATTTTTTCTTTCACTGCATAGCATTTGCATCTGCATCTGCTTCACTTCATTTGCTGTTGGACCTGCTGTTCTGAACCAGTTTTTCCTCCGCTGGGACGCCACCAAGGAAAAGAACCAAAGCCCAACTGGGTTTTTGCAACAATATCAGAGCAGCTGGGCTGTGCTAAAAAGGTAAACCCATTCAGAGAACCCGAATTGTGGGCTTCCAATTTTTAATTGTGGGCTTGTAATATTAAAGCCAATTTTTGGGCTTTTTATTTTCTGTTGGGTTTGTAATTAATTTTTGTGGGCTTGTTTGTTTAATTTGTGGGCTTGTATTTAATTTTTGTGAGCTTGTTTAATTTGGACTTGTATTTTGTATTCTGGGTTTTTAAACCCAGCTGAGCTTGTAACCGATCACGCTAGGTTAACTCGTTAGTGGGCCGAGTACCCAAATTCTAGGCCGAGATTTTGGACTCAGTTTCACCAAACGTTTTCAAAACCAGCTGAGCCAAAGCAAACACAAAATCAACAGTGGGCTTGCTCCCAATTTCAAAAACCAAAACTTTTCTCCCATTCAAAAACCAAATTTTACTTGCTCCCATTTTAACAACCAAATTTTTCTTCTTTAACCCATTAAAACCAAACTTGCTCCCAAATTTTAAAAAACCAAAAAATGTCTCCCACCAAAACCAAATTTTTCCCAAAAATCCAAACCCTTTAAAAACCAAATTTTGAGCTTTGTAAACTCTTTACTTAGCCTTTGAGCCCAATCATGTCTAGATCTTTTTCTACAGTTGGGGAGCACAACAAATCCTTAAGAGAACTTGCATATGGACAAACTTCACGTTATGAACCTTCCACGGACCATGATGTCAATAGTTATAAGAATTATTATGGACATTCTCAAAGTCCCGAGCCTCAATACATGAACCCTAATGACTATTCACACATGCATCATTCGTCACAACGTGAAAATGAACATATTGCTAGTGCCTCACTCACACAATCATCTCTTTTGGACCAATTAGAAGCTCGAGTCGCAGCTTTAGAAATGCAATCACATGAGGAATCTGTCACATCTAATTTTCCTAGGCAACCTGAAATCTATGCTTGTCCCGCATGTGGTGGCTTAGACCACATTATTGCGAATTGCTATATTTTCCATGAATTTAGGCGGACTAGAGAAATTCCAAGGTTTGAAGAACCTACAGATTATTATGCTGGTAGTTATTGGGACCATAATCAACCTTTTGTAGGTTGCGATCAATCATTTATAAACCCTAACGACCATCCACCCATGTATCAATCAACACCATGGGAAGACGAACAATTTCAAACTCCCATGAGTTTTAGTGAGCAACTTCTGATGGAAGCTAAAAATCTCCTCAAACGAACCACTGCTAGTTTAGAAATGCAAACATTGAATGATCATAGCAGCATTTTTCTCCCTAATGAAGTTAATTATGAAAATAGTGTTTTTAACCCTACTCATGCTAGTAACATTGAACATGAACCTAATCTAGAGGTAAATGAGTGGAATAGAAACACTATGGTTTTTAGGGAAGCACACTCTTGTTTTGTTGAGGATGATAATAATTGTGATGTTATATTAGAAGAACATGTCTATGCTGATGATGTTATGGAACCCTTGGGTTCAAATACATTAGGCTTCTCTGCCCCGACCTTAATGAATGATATTTCTTCTAGTATTCCATGTTATGTTTCCACTGATTTGCCGATGCATGAGGATAAATCTGTTGATGATGTTGATGATTCTGATTGTGAACTTGCTAATTTGATTGATGATTGTGAGCATGATGTGACATGTGTAGATGATTTAGGAGATTTTGATTTGATTGATAATGATGTGCCTATTCCTCTACATAAGTCACAATCTGATGGCCTTCCACCCAACCAGATTTGGTTTGTACCAATATTGTAAAACCAATTTTTCTGAGAATGCCTAATCTAGGTTTGGAACTGTGTGCTTCCCAAGTCCTCTTGGACCATTTTGCATCTAAATATAATATCTTTGAGGAACCACAGTTGGAAATGGCATGTTTGCCCGTCCATAGCAAAGTACAGTTTGAGTTAGATCTTGTGCATGAGGAACCCCCAAAACTGCGCGATTTTGTTTTCAAAATTATATCTTCTGTAAAATCCAGGTTTGGGGGTAGCTCATTTGGTTTCACAGCTTCACGTGCTTTTCTTTCATGTGTGAAGTTGTTGAAACCGCTACACTTTGTCTTTTGGGTTGATCCTCAACTCTTAGACTTTTGGTGTATGGTGAATTTTTTGTATAATCCAGTAGATAAATTTTAAAACTTTTTGGTTTCTTTTGTATATATTTTTGTTAATCCAATATCTAAGTTGACAATGTTGGATTCTAGCCGGTGAATAATGGAGTTCGGTTCGTGTTTTCGACGAATCGGGTATTCTCTCTCCTTTTACTCTACTTAGCATGTTCCTCTTCATATGTTGCATTATAATTTTGTTATCTTTTGAAACATTGAGGACAATGTTTAGTTTAGGTTTGGGGGTATAGAGTAGATACCATGATCACATGTTATAATTGAAAACAAGAACTCCTTCTTTTTGAAAAAAATGAAAAATGAAAATAAAAAATGAAAAATTGAAAAAAAAAAAAAAACATAAAAATGGAGCTCATTTACCTTGAAATGTTGACTCTTGTGCAAATATGTAATTATTAGGAGTCTTAGTCTAGATATTTAGGCACCCTGATTCTAGCACAATTCACATAGTGATAAGAAATTTGCACGCGCACGATCTACCAATACATGTATAGCCTCTATCTTCAAGGTGTTTGATAGGAAGTCACGATTTCCAATCACTTTAGAATACTGAACGAAACTTGAATAGCTTGTTCTTTGGTTGGTTGGGAGAGAAGGTGGAGGTTACATTAAGAAAAACAACCATCGAATTTAACTGGGTGCATCAAAAAGGGCTACCTCTTGCAAAGTGTCATGTAATTTTTTGTTTCCTTTTGTATATGTATCAAAAGTGTTTCCTTATCAAAAAAAAAAAAAATGAAAAAATCAATCAAGTATTTATCAATTCCATCCTCTCTTGTTCCAAAAATAAAAGAGAGTAGTCAATGTAAATAAGAGTCATGTAAATAGTAATTTTGTTGTTTCATTGTAATAAGCAAGGAAGGGTGTATGCCATTGATGTACAACGCGAGTAATTGTGAAATACCTCCAACTCATTCACAATTCTCGTAAAGTCCGGACAGCTAGCTAGATTTCGACCTTGGTTCTTAGCCTGAGAAACTATCTCTTGGTGATTAGTCATAACATCCGATCTTTCTTTACACATGTGTAGATACACTTTACACTCTTATCACATGTCTTTATTTGTTATCAGTGCTAGGATTGTGCCTTTGATAGCTAGATTGACATCTCCATTTTGCTGTGAGCTTAAACTGTCTTGCACATGTCACATTTGATGGAATATGAGCTTATATTTTGTCCTAGAACTTTGTAGGTACGTTCTAAGCAAACCTTCACGAGACTTCACTCGTCCACTAGGGACACTTAGTGGTTTAAAAGGCTTAGTGCATACGCTAAATGCATTCGAGAGACCAGCGACAGTGGTATAGGTAGGATTTCCTTAGTTTTGTTTTACTTGAGGACAAGTAAAATTCAGGTTTGGGGGTATTTGATGAGTGCTAAAAAGTGCATATTTCTATATATTTTTCTTGGCATTTAACTCATCTTTTGTGCATTAATTCTACATTTTATCCCATATTCTGTGTTTTCGTTGTTTTCAAGAATAAATACTTTTCTTAATTAATTTTGCATTTTTAGGTACTAAATAAAGCCTGGTTAACTCAGGGAGCAAAAAGAGCAAAGAAACGGCAAAGACTCTCGCTAGGAGGAAGCGAAGAATGATGTTTGCAAGAGCCGGATCAACTAGAAGTGGGCTTGAAGAAGAAGAATTGTTCTTAAAGAATATATGGGCTTGGCATACCCAAGGCCCAAAACCCTTACCCAAATCCATTTCCATTATCCATACCCATTTCCATGAGAGCCGTCAGATTGGATCCATCTTGTCATCCAACGGTCGCCTCATCATTGTGCATCAAAATCCAAAGCTCCGGTCAAACACCATAGTACCTAACTCCATCTGGAGCCGTCATCTTCGTTGTATCACTTAATCCAACGGTCGCTCAGAGCCTTCTTCTATCTTGCCGTTAGATTCAATCTGAAGTTGATGATCCAACCCTTCCACTCGTTGTTCATCAAACTCCGCTGAACCTGACCAACACCTAAACATCAAACCCATCGACCCAAAACAGACCCACCTTCTTCTTCCCCAAAATTCCATTCTCCCAAAAACCTCTTCCTCCCCCGACAGTTGCAGTCATCACCTCACCCATCGCCACCATCACCTCCCCAGCCGACCATCATCAGAACAACCATACCCTAGTTACTCTCCTTCTTGTTCTTAGCACCCACCACTCTTAGGTGCTACATCCAAGACAGAGATGGAACTAGGGTTTCACAGTGGAGAGAAGAAGGAAATTGGAGCAGCGTTCGAGTAGCAGAAGCAAGTTGAAGCATGGGTCAGCGCTCAATTGCAGAGGGGACAGCAAATTCAGAGGGTATGGTGAGTTTTTCCCAAATTCCTATAAACCCTAATTTTGTTAAATTTGGGGGTTTGGTGTAAAAACCCTAATTGGGTGTTCTGATTATAAATAGAAAGTGAGGGTGTAATGTTTTGGATATGCTGGAATAGCCAGTGTCATTTGGTTTGATTTTGGGAGAACTGGATTAGCCAGTCTCTCCAATTTTTGTGCTGTTCCATTTATGTTCACTGTGATGTTTTATGTTTAATACTATGTGATGTTAATGTTTAGTTCCTCAATTGTTCTAAGTTTATCCACTGTTATGTGCTTCCCATGTCATGTTATTGTGTTTAAATTCATGTTTTGTTTCACTGTCAACTGTTAATGTATGTTTATCTTCATGTCTATCATGTTCTGAACCTCAAATGCTAGGATTAGATGAAGTTATGAACCGGCTGAGATAGTCTTCATCATGTGCAGCTCATGTTCAGTGTTGCTAAGCCCTTAGACTAGTTGTGCTTTAATCAGACAATTAACACTTTGGTAAGTATTTTAGCTGTGATTAGAATATCCCTTAGGTTAATGGTGGATTCAACGTCCTAGTGATCATCCTCTTGTCTTCATTGTTTTCTTATTTCTACTTCACTGTTTTCTTCACATCACTGCCCTTGGCTTAGGCCTTGGTTTATTACACTGTCATTTTATTGTCTTTGCTTCACTGTTTATCTCCATTGTTGTTTGCTGTTTGTGCCTTTCTTATCACTTGTTGTTCACTGTTAGTGGTGGAAGTTTAGGTTAGAATTCATGTAAATTGAGCTGATTGAGAAATGGAGGAATTTAGTGTCCACTGTTGCTTGTAATTGATTGTGCTGTTAAAAGACAGTCAATGCTAGGAGTAAAACAGTTGGACAAGCTTCTTCTCCTTCCATTCCATTTATGTATGCCCTGGAACATAGGCAGGCTAGAACCTCCACCTAGCTCCATTAGGGACAAGGATTTAACCAAAAACAGCCACTGCCTAGCATCTTTCCTGTTCTTCTTTGTTATCTATCTGTTTTGTGGCTTCTTATCACTGTTTTTATAGCTGTTTTGTGCCCTGTTCTTCCTTTGCCTTTGGCCCTTGGCCATTGCCTTTGATTTATCACTGCCATGCCATTGTAAATTCGCATCCTTTTTCCCTGTGTTGCTTCCATGTATATGCCATTGTCACCTTCACCATCATCATTGTTGTTTGCTGTTTGCTTTTGCCATTGTAAATATCCATGTTTTACCTTGGCCTAGTGCTCTGCTGCCTTGTTTAGCTCCAGCTGCACTAGGTCTTTTTGGCTTTTCTGCCCTTTTCCTTCCCTGGCCTTGCTGCCAGTTCTCCCCCAGATGCTACTACTTGCTGTTGCTGTTGCTGCTGCTGTGCACTGCTTCTGCTGCTGCTGAAGCCACCACTGCTGCTGCTCCAGGTCCAGTTCAATTCTGGGCTACAAGTCCAGTCATTACAAAAGCCCACTGTATCTGTTTAGAAACCTAAGGCCCAACGGCCCAGTTCACATCAAAAGACATTGAGCCCAATTCACAGTCACTGTTAGCCCAAGGCCCAGTGCATTTCAAAAGACCAAAAGCCCATAAGTTCACAGTCAATCCAAAATCCCACTGAGCCCAAAACCATTTCATTGTTACAAAAACCCACTAAGCCCAAAGCACAATTAGAAGCCCAATAGCAATTTAGAGCCCAAATAGCTAGAAACTCCAAACACCCCCAGTCTCTGTGGATCGACCCGTACTTGCACGAGCTACAACCGACGACCGTGCACTTGCGGTATTACTGTAGGCCCGTTTTTATCGCTTAATTTTCACACACCTTCGGGCCCACCACAAAGCACATCAACCAGAGGATGGGTTTCTAACGACTGAACTCCTTCATGGACATCATTAGGCTCGGGAAAACGAGTATGAAGGTAATCTTGTAAAATGGTCGAGGCACAGATATCAAGTCCTAAGTGTAGGGACTTTCTGAGAGTTAAAGGTAAGGCACTAGGGAAGTGATAATCACCCCCAAACATAGAGTTTTCAGTCTCTCTAGATAGACCTCTAATTATTTCTTGAATTTCCGTATCTTCAGAGTCCTTAAAATATTCAAGAGATTCTTCTAAGTTATTATCAGGTAGTGCATCTTTACTCATCTCTACGGGTCTATCTTCTTCTTCCAAGACTATTGTTTCTAAGTCGCTAGAATCTAAAACAGTATTTTCGAAATGAACCCGTTCCTCTAAACCACTATCGGCTTCGTAATCAAAAGGAAAAACTACATCGTCTAAAACGATGGTATCCCTAATCAAATCCTCGTCCTTTTGAATAGGTGAATAATCATAAAAATTATTTGGATTTGAAATAGAAACAATATAATCACTATACATCTCAATTGGATTCCTAGACTCCTGATCACTATGCCTACATATTTTAGATTCTTCATTACTGCTATCCTCATCATCATAGTACGAAGATGATTGAACCTTATCTAAATAAGTAGTGTCTTTTATTCTAACCTCGTCCTCTAAATTAGGCAAATATTCACTATTTACATCAAGGGTAAAATTGGAAACACTATTTTGGAAATTTAGATCTTTTAGAGAAGTTCTATTCTGGGTCTCTAACAAAAGCTTTTGGGCCGACTCACATGAATTCCTGACGTAATCGTGTATAGAAGGTTCACTCATGGGTGCATTTTGTTTATTCATTTCTAACACAAACCTATTTGTATTCTCAGTTAATTGTTTGAGAGACTCTTCTAGAGGAAGAACAGATACAGAAGGATCATAATAGGGACTAGTTTTCAATAGTTTGATTGTATCCTCTAAAGACGAAGAACTAGTACTATAATATTCTTGCTCG
The DNA here is from genome assembly GCF_003573695.1 of Papaver somniferum. Taxonomy (NCBI): domain Eukaryota; kingdom Viridiplantae; phylum Streptophyta; class Magnoliopsida; order Ranunculales; family Papaveraceae; genus Papaver; species Papaver somniferum. The sequence continues at coordinate 121,710,890 of NC_039358.1, read as the reverse complement.
TAAGACTGATGCATGTGTGGATAGTAATTGGGCTCACCAGGGTATGACCCATATCCTTCTAAAGGATGGCGTTCCCAACCACTATTCCCAACATGGTCATAAAAAGGATGATGTCCATATTCAAATTCAGGTCGATACTCATTGTATTGGCTTCTATCATACCAGTTCGACATTCTTAATTGCAATGGAATTCTACACAATCACAAACAAGGATGACTCGACAAAATCAAACCTATAGAATCTAGCAAACAAAAAGCATGATGGCTCCACTTAGATTGTTTTCTAGACCAGCTTCTATTCCTTCGAAAAGGAATTCGTTACAATTTGAGCACACCCCTCTGGAATCAATCCGAGCTAATGTAAGTTGAATCGAGGCGAGGGAAGCTCAGTGGAGCTTTGATACCCAAGGCCTCACTGCTATCACAAGGCGGCGCAGTCACGCATTCAACTCACAGAAACCATCATGAACTTTGAGGTGTGCTTAAAGAGCAACCAATATTTTTCGAACGAGTTTCCTATTAAGCTCGTTACCCTATCAGTCTCGTTCTATTCCTAATTTTAAGCTTGGGTTCGCGTTAGGTTTTGTTTTCCTAAGGCGGGCAAGAAGGGAGCGGTGATGAAATCCGAACCCTTATCTTGTATTGGTCAGGCCTTGCCCTTTACTAGGAATTTAAAAACAGTCCAAATTCGTCCTCAATCAATGAATCACCTTAAGGAATACAGTAACTCGCTTACAGGAGATTCACGAGTGTTTCGATGGACTTACCTCCCGTACCATACGGGGGATGAACCGTTGAAGTCGACTCGGGCCACGACTCCTATGTCATGTACGAACCCGAGGGGCCGAGACGATATAGTAATCGTCGTCCTTCCCTGCACACATTTTATATAATTTTTTTTTTTAATAATACCCTTCCGTAGGGTTAAAAAAAGAATAAAGTCCAATTGTCCAGAATAAAGTCCAAATAAAAAGTCCAAAAAAAATACAAAAATTATGAAAAATAAAGCCTATTTATAAATTCTAAAAAAATAAATAAAAGCTATATACAAAAAAAAAATTATAAAAATTAAATCCTAAAAAAAAATTATGTCTTTTTTTTCTTCTCCTTTAGCTTTTAGCTTTAAGCTTTTTGTTCCCAAGTCCTTAGTATTCCACTTCGAACCTGTAAATCAAAGACAAAAAAGAAACGTAAAAAGGAACAAATAAAATAATAAAAAATAATAAAAACCTAAAAATTCTACCTAAGCACAAATCCGCGTCGGCGCCGCCAAAATGATTAAAGATTTTTCGTGGGGTTGTAGTAATGAGGTTCAAACTCTCGGACTTGTGAAGGATAATTGTTTTAGAAAATAAATATATATACAAATATATTGACAAATTGGTAGAGAGGTACTGGGACTAAAGATTCGGCCATTTTTCATTTTCAAGTGGTTCAGAATTTAATTCTAGGCGATTATAGTTCAAAACAAAACAAATATTAACTCTAGTTTATTGCCAAGATAGATTTTATAAAATATTACTTGTATTTCTTAAGCATGGCATATCAAAAATCCCTAGGACTAAGCATACTCCATCAAATGAAATCACAAGTAATTAATTTAAAATCTTAATTCAATTAAAATTAGTGCAAAAAGTAAATAAAAGAATTAATGAAATTACCACATGAATGAAATTCGACCTCCTCCGTCGTCCCAGTGTTGGGTTTAGCTCATCATGATAAAAACACGCTCAAAATATTTATTTATTGCTCAAATGGTGTTTACAATGAAGAGAAAAGGAGAAAATGGTGTAAAACTGTAATCTGCGACCCACGGTAAGTGTCACAAATGAACGATAAAAGAGAAGTGCTATTGTCGCTGTGGTTCTAAGACCCACACCTACGACCCACGCCTGTGAGTCTTTCTCACTGTTGATAAACCACTGCCCTTGCGAGTCCGTTCTTCATCTTCATCACGAACAGCAGCAGCAGCAGAGAGAATTCGTGATTCTTCCTCTGCAGCTTCCTCTCTTCTCCTCCCAACTCTCGACAACCCTTCCAGGACTCATGTAGCTACTATTTATACATTTTAGGCGCATCAAATCTCTCCATTAATTCCTCAAAATCTTCACAGTAAAGGAAAATTATTCTTGGGAATAATTTCCTATTTTCTTTCTATGCATGCGTTAATTGTCCTGAAAATTTCCACAATATGTTGATACGCAACCTAGGAGAATATCTGCACTTAATTTCCACAACCCATGCAGCATCTTCACGTAATTTTCTTTCCAAGTTTAACCGATATCTCTTCTTTCCTGTTTTCGAGAATCGATTATCAGGCCAAATTTGATCGATCCCAACCACCAAAATATCTTCTTATATACATATCACATATACCCATTAAGTTTCAGCGATTTAATCACCTTAAAACACCTTCAAAAATCGATTGGCAAATCTGCCAGTACATAAAGAAATTTTCCCGCCAAATATTATTTTCAAATTCTGGGAAGAAAGTGACCTCCCCCTAATCCTTCCCTGGGGTCCCTTTAGCAATTGGGGTGGAATTAGTAATTTTTCTGGATTCCTCGGGCACATTTCTGGGACGCTTCCGGTGCATTTCTAGGGTGCCTTTAGTACTCTATCCTAGGGTATAAAACACCACTTTTTGAGCCAATATCGCCGCAAGAGCTTATTTCTCTAAAAACATCTACAAGAACACAAAATAACACAATAAGTACTTAATCGAGTCTAACAATACAGAAAACTGAGAACAAAATAGACACATAAATGCGTCTATCAAATACCCCCAAACTTATTATTTGCTAGTCCTCGAGCAAATTTATTCTAGAAAGGAAAATCATTTGAACCCCTAGGTGGCCCTAGTGGCGGAGTGTTGTCTCCGGAGCGTTTACCAGAGGTGTACCCACAAAACCAATACTCCAGACCCTGGCTATCTACGCAGAACCTTGGAAAGCACTAAAGAACCTCCTTGGTTGGCATACAATTATTGACTCTAAGAGGAAGAACCCTGATGCGAAATTCCAATTGCTGTACACGAGTTTGCACTCAAGCATACTAAAATTCATATAAGTGACAGAGCTCTACTAAGATAGTTTCACGATGGACATCATACTCGGAGTCAGACTAATCACATGAAAAGATTAAGAAGATGGAAAAAGAAAAATGTAGATGGTTGAAAAGCGAACGGTGTTTCCCATATCTGTCTGAAGGCCTCTGCCAAGATGATCCTAACCTAAATGACTGAGATACCGGTCCGACTAATATTAACACACTGGCATATACAAGGGAACCAGTGGTCAACAACTTAAATCTAGATCAACAAACTGGAAATACAAGGGAACCAGCAGTTGACTACACATAACAATAACCATTTTTTTTTATTTTTTAACTTAACGGCATGAATAGATCTTTTTGATCCAAGCGCATGCTTCTTGTCAGCAGATTACACGATAGTTCCCACGGGTCCTGCATTCCACGCTTGCTTAGGCGACGGAAACAGGGAGAACACACCATATTGCTATCCAAGTGTTAATACTTATTCCGATTGGTCTAACTGGTCCGGTTTTTTTTTTTTGGTAACTCAGTCACTCTAATTCACCCTAGCAGTGGTAACAACTTGAATCGTGTGCCCCACCAAATCACTTGAAATAAAAGAAAACTGAAAATAGAAAGTGAAAAGGACTCGACGAGATATGGCGAAACTATCATGTTATTTATAACACCTGAGCTCTGTGCTTTTATGAATAGACTCTATAGATGTTTCCATCTAGTCAGATTGGTTCCTCAACTCCTACAACCAAAATGCTTCCATCCACTTAGATTGGTTAGTGTCATCCTAAATACGCATAAATTTCTAGGCTCTGGAGTTTATTTATTCATACTGCAACTAAAAAGTTTCTCCCATACCCCCAAACTTAAATCTAACATTGTCCTCAATGTTCTAAAGATGAAATTAAAAGCATGAACAAGGAGAAACTGTTACCATTTGAAGCAAAAGAGATAAGGAAAGATATTACCGTGTTGCATGAGATTGGGTTACCTCCCAAGAAGTGCTAAGTTTAAAGTCTTCAGCCAGACATCGGAAAGGATTAGTCTACTCGAACCATAAAGTAACAGTCGAAATAACTGTGGGTCTTCAAAACGAAATAGAGCTGACCAAAGGAAACTACAATAACCCAAGAAAGTGAACAAGGATAACATGCCCTTATCTAGTTTCCTGATTAAGATATTTATATCTAATTGTGGTTCAGGTTCAGGTTCTATGAAAGGGTCTAAATAAAATATTTTCCTCGGATGCATTTCCTCATAGGTTGGATCCAAATTATTAGGTCCTAGAGTCTGGAAAAACTCAAATAAGAACTTAGAATCACAAAATAATAATAACCTAAATAACTGAGGATCCTCTAAGTCAATCAGGTTTGACTTACATAATTGACCACAGTGAGAGTAGTGGTCATTCTTAAGCAAATGTGTCGATTCTAATTTCCTAAAGCATTTAAGTCTAGTCTCACAACTTAATATTCGACACATTTGGAATATAACGTTCCCACAGTTGGAAGAAAACTATTTGGTGGGAAAACAAAGTCAATCTGGGGATCATAGCCTGGGAAAACTGATGAGTGCTAAAAAGTGCATATTTCTATATATTTTTCTTGGCATTTAACTCATCTTTTGTGCATTAATTCTACATTTTATCCCATATTCTGTGTTTTCGTTGTTTTCAAGAATAAATACTTTTCTTAATTAATTTTGCATTTTTAGGTACTAAATAAATCCTGGTTAACTCAGGGAGCAAAAAGAGCAAAGAAACGGCAAAGACTCTCGCTAGGAGGAAGCGAAGAATGATGTTTGCAAGAGCCGGATCAACTAGAAGTGGGCTTGAAGAGAAGAATTGTTCTTAAAGAATATATGGGCTTGGCATACCCAAGGCCCAAAACCCTTACCCAAATCCATTTCCATTATCCATACCCATTTCCATGAGAGCCGTCAGATTGGATCCATCTTGTCATCCAACGGTCGCCTCATCATTGTGCATCAAAATCCAAAGCTCCGGTCAAACACCATAGTACCTAACTCCATCTGGAGCCGTCATCTTCGTTGTATCACTTAATCCAACGGTCGCTCAGAGCCTTCTTCTATCTTGCCGTTAGATTCAATCTGAAGTTGATGATCCAACGCCTTCCACTCGTTGTTCATCAAACTCCGCTGAACCTGACCAACACCTAAACATCAAACCCATCGACCCAAAACAAACACCCACCTTCTTCTTCCCCAAAATTCCATTCTCCCAAAAACCTCTTCCTCCCCCGACAGTTGCAGTCATCACCTCACCCATCGCCACCATCACCTCCCCAGCCGACCATCATCAGAACAACCATACCCTAGTTACTCTCCTTCTTGTTCTTAGCACCCACCACTCTTAGGTGCTACATCCAAGACAGAGATGGAACTAGGGTTTCACAGTGGAGAGAAGAAGGAAATTGGAGCAGCGTTCGAGTAGCAGAAGCAAGTTGAAGCATGAGTCAGCGCTCAATTGCAGAGGGGACAGCAAATTCAGAGGGTATGGTGAGTTTTTCCCAAATTCCTATAAACCCTAATTTTGTTAAATTTGGGGGTTTGGTGTAAAAACCCTAATTGGGTGTTCTGATTATAAATAGAAAGTGAGGGTGTAATGTTTTGGATATGCTGGAATAGCCAGTGTCATTTGGTTTGATTTTGGGATAACTGGATTAGCCAGTCTCTCCAATTTTTGTGATGTTCCATTTATGTTCACTGTGATGTTTTATGTTTAATACTATGTGATGTTAATGTTTAGTTCCTCAATTGTTCTAAGTTTATCCACTGTTATGTGCTTCCCATGTCATGTTATTGTGTTTAAATTCATGTTTTGTTTCACTGTCAACTGTTAATGTATGTTTATCTTCATGTCTATCATGTTCTGAACCTCAAATGCTAGGATTAGATGAAGTTATGAACCAGCTGAGATAGTCTTCATCATGTGCAGCTCATGTTCAGTGTTGCTAAGCCCTTAGACTAGTTGTGCTTTAATCAGACAATTAGCACTTTGGTAAGTATTTTAGCTGTGATTAGAATATCCCTTAGGTTAATGGTGGATTCAACGTCCTAGTGATCATCCCTTGTCTTCATTGTTTTCTTATTTCTACTTCACTGTTTTCTTCACATCACTGCCCTTGGCTTAGGCCTTGGTTTATTACACTGTCATTTTATTGTCTTTGCTTCACTGTTTATCTCCATTGTTGTTTGCTGTTTTGTGCCTTTCTTATCACTTGTTGTTCACTGTTAGTGGTGGAAGTTTAGGTTAGAATTCATGTAAATTGAGCTGATTGAGAAATGGAGGAATTTAGTGTCCACTGTTGCTTGTGATTGATTGTGCTGTTAAAAGACAGTCAATGCTAGGAGTAAAACAGTTGGACAAGCTTCTTCTCCTTCCATTCCATTTATGTATGCCCTGGAACATAGGCAGGCTAGAACCTCCACCTAGCTCCATTAGGGACAAGGATTTAACCAAAAACAGCCACTGCCTAGCATCTTTCCTGTTCTTCTTTGTTATCTATCTGTTTTTGTGGCTTCTTATCACTGTTTTATAGCTGTTTTGTGCCCTGTTCTTCCTTTGCCTTTGGCCCTTGGCCATTGCCTTTGATTTATCACTGCCATGCCATTGTAAATTCGCATCCTTTTTCCCTGTGTTGCTTCCATGTATATGCCATTGTCACCTTCACCATCGTCATTGTTGTTTGCTGTTTGCTTTTGCCATTGTAAATATCCATGTTTTACCTTGGCCTAGTGCTCTGCTGCCTTGTTTAGCTCCAGCTGCACTAGGTCTTTTTGGCTTTTCTGCCCTTTTCCTTCCCTGGCCTTGCTGCTAGTTCTCCCCCAGCTGCTACTACTTGCTGTTGCTGTTGCTGCTGCTGTGCACTGCTTCTGCTGCTGCTGAAGCCACCACTGCTGCTGCTCCAGGTCCAGTTCAATTCTGGGCTACAAGTCCAGTCATTACAAAAGCCCACTGTATCTGTTTAGAAACCTAAGGCCCAACGGCCCAATTCACATCAAAAGACATTGAGCCCAATTCACAGTCACTGTTAGCCCAAGGCCCAGTGCAATTCAAAAGACCAAAAGCCCATAAGTTCACAGTCAATCCAAAAGCCCACTGAGCCCAAAACCATTTCATTGTTACAAAAATCCACTAAGCCCAAAGCACAATTAGAAGCCCAATAGCAATTTAGAGCCCAAATAGCTAGAAACTCCAAACACCCCCAGTCTCTGTGGATCGACCCGTACTTGCACGAGCTACAACCGACGACCGTGCACTTGCGGTATTACTGTAGGCCCGTTTTTATCGCTTAATTTTCACACACCTTCGGGCCCACCAAGTTTTTGGCGCGCTGCCGGGGACTCGGTTTGTTTCTCTAGTAGTTTTATTAGCTATTTTTTCTTTTCACTGCATAGCATTTGCATCTGCATCTGCTTCACTTCATTTGCTGTTGGACCTGCTGTTCTGAACCAGTTTTTCCTCCGCTGGGACGCCACCAAGGAAAAGAACCAAAGCCCAACTGGGTTTTTGCAACAATATCAGAGCAGCTGGGCTGTGCTAAAAAGGTAAACCCATTCAGAGAACCCGAATTGTGGGCTTCCAATTTTTAATTGTGGGCTTGTAATATTAAAGCCAATTTTTGGGCTTTTTATTTTCTGTTGGGTTTGTAATTAATTTTTGTGGGCTTGTTTGTTTAATTTGTGGGCTTGTATTTAATTTTTGTGAGCTTGTTTAATTTGGACTTGTATTTTGTATTCTGGGTTTTTAAACCCAGCTGAGCTTGTAACCGATCACGCTAGGTTAACTCGTTAGTGGGCCGAGTACCCAAATTCTAGGCCGAGATTTTGGACTCAGTTTCACCAAACGTTTTCAAAACCAGCTGAGCCAAAGCAAACACAAAATCAACAGTGGGCTTGCTCCCAATTTCAAAAACCAAAACTTTTCTCCCATTCAAAAACCAAATTTTACTTGCTCCCATTTTAACAACCAAATTTTTTCTTCTTTAACCCATTAAAACCAAACTTGCTCCCAAATTTTAAAAAAACCAAAAAATGTCTCCCACCAAAACCAAATTTTTCCCAAAAATCCAAACCCTTTAAAAACCAAATTTTGAGCTTTGTAAACTCTTTACTTAGCCTTTGAGCCCAATCATGTCTAGATCTTTTTCTACAGTTGGGGAGCACAACAAATCCTTAAGAGAACTTGCATATGGACAAACTTCACGTTATGAACCTTCCACGGACCATGATGTCAATAGTTATAAGAATTATTATGGACATTCTCAAAGTCCCGAGCCTCAATACATGAACCCTAATGACTATTCACACATGCATCATTCGTCACAACGTGAAAATGAACATATTGCTAGTGCCTCACTCACACAATCATCTCTTTTGGACCAATTAGAAGCTCGAGTCGCAGCTTTAGAAATGCAATCACATGAGGAATCTGTCACATCTAATTTTCCTAGGCAACCTGAAATCTATGCTTGTCCCGCATGTGGTGGCTTAGACCACATTATTGCGAATTGCTATATTTTCCATGAATTTAGGCGGACTAGAGAAATTCCAAGGTTTGAAGAACCTACAGATTATTATGCTGGTAGTTATTGGGACCATAATCAACCTTTTGTAGGTTGCGATCAATCATTTATAAACCCTAACGACCATCCACCCATGTATCAATCAACACCATGGGAAGACGAACAATTTCAAACTCCCATGAGTTTTAGTGAGCAACTTCTGATGGAAGCTAAAAATCTCCTCAAACGAACCACTGCTAGTTTAGAAATGCAAACATTGAATGATCATAGCAGCATTTTTCTCCCTAATGAAGTTAATTATGAAAATAGTGTTTTTAACCCTACTCATGCTAGTAACATTGAACATGAACCTAATCTAGAGGTAAATGAGTGGAATAGAAACACTATGGTTTTTAGGGAAGCACACTCTTGTTTTGTTGAGGATGATAATAATTGTGATGTTATATTAGAAGAACATGTCTATGCTGATGATGTTATGGAACCCTTGGGTTCAAATACATTAGGCTTCTCTGCCCCGACCTTAATGAATGATATTTCTTCTAGTATTCCATGTTATGTTTCCACTGATTTGCCGATGCATGAGGATAAATCTGTTGATGATGTTGATGATTCTGATTGTGAACTTGCTAATTTGATTGATGATTGTGAGCATGATGTGACATGTGTAGATGATTTAGGAGATTTTGATTTGATTGATAATGATGTGCCTATTCCTCTACATAAGTCACAATCTGATGGCCTTCCACCCAACCAATTTGGTTTGTACCAATATTGTAAAACCAATTTTTCTGAGAATGCCTAATCTAGGTTTGGAACTGTGTGCTTCCCAAGTCCTCTTGGACCATTTTGCATCTAAATATAATATCTTTGAGGAACCACAGTTGGAAATGGCATGTTTGCCCGTCCATAGCAAAGTACAGTTTGAGTTAGATCTTGTGCATGAGGAACCCCCAAAACTGCGCGATTTTGTTTTCAAAATTATATCTTCTGTAAAATCCAGGTTTGGGGGTAGCTCATTTGGTTTCACAGCTTCACGTGCTTTTCTTTCATGTGTGAAGTTGTTGAAACCGCTACACTTTGTCTTTTGGGTTGATCCTCAACTCTTTAGACTTTTGGTGTATGGTGAATTTTTTGTATATAATCCAGTAGATAAATTTTAAAACTTTTTGGTTTCTTTTGTATATATTTTTGTTAATCCAATATGATCTAAGTTGACAATGTTGGATTCTAGCCGGTGAATAATGGAGTTCGGTTCGTGTTTTCGACGAATCGGGTATTCTCTCTCCTTTTACTCTACTTAGCATGTTCCTCTTCATATGTTGCATTATAATTTTGTTATCTTTTGAAACATTGAGGACAATGTTTAGTTTAGGTTTGGGGGTATAGAGTAGATACCACGATCACATGTTATAATTGAAAACAAGAACTCCTTCTTTTTGAAAAAAATGAAAAATGAAAATAAAAAATGAAAAATTGAAAAAAAAAAAAAACATAAAAATGGAGCTCATTTACCTTGAAATGTTGACTCTTGTGCAAATATGTAATTATTAGGAGTCTTAGTCTAGATATTTAGGCACCCTGATTCTAGCACAATTCACATAGTGATAAGAAATTTGCACGCGCACGATCTACCAATACATGTATAGCCTCTATCTTCAAGGTGTTTGATAGGAAGTCACGATTGCCAATCACTTTAGAATACTGAACGAAACTTGAATAGCTTGTTCTTTGGTTGGTTGGGAGAGAAGGTGGAGGTTACATTAAGAAAAACAACCATCGAATTTAACTGGGTGCATCAAAAAGGGCTACCTCTTGCAAAGTGTCATGTAATTTTTTGTTTCCTTTTGTATATGTATCAAAAGTGTTTCCTTATCAAAAAAAAAAAAAATGAAAAAATCAATCAAGTATTTATCAATTCCATCCTCTCTTGTCCCAAAAATAAAGAGAGTAGTCAATGTAAATAAGAGTCATGTAAATAGTCATTTTGTTGTTTCATTGTAATAAGCAAGGAAGGGTGTATGCCATTGATGTACAACGCGAGTAATTGTGAAATACCTCCAACTCATTCACAATTCTCGTAAAGTCCGGACAGCTAGCTAGATTTCGACCTTGGTTCTTAGCCTGAGAAACTATATCTTGGTGATTAGTAGTCATAACATCCGATCTTTCTTTACACATGTGTAGATACACTTTACACTCTTATCACATGTCTTTATTTTTATCAGTGCTAGGATTGTGCCTTTGATAGCTAGATTGACATCTCCATTTGCTGTGAGCTTAAACTGTCTTGCACATGTCACATTTGATGGAATATGAGCTTATATTTTGTCCTAGAACTTTGTAGGTACGTTCTAAGCAAACCTTCACGAGACTTCACTCGTCCCTAGGACACTTAGTGGTTTAAAAGGCTTAGTGCATACGCTAAATGCATTCGAGAGACCAGCGACAGTGGTATAGGTAGGATTTCCTTAGTTTTGTTTTACTTGAGGACAAGTAAAATTCAGGTTGGGGGTATTTGATGAGTGCTAAAAGTGCATATTTCTATATATTTTTCTTGGCATTTAACTCATCTTTTGTGCATTAATTCTACATTTTATCCCATATTCTGTGTTTTCGTTGTTTTCAAGAATAAATACTTTTCTTAATTAATTTTGCATTTTTAGGTACTAAATAAAGCCTGGTTAACTCAGGGAGCAAAAAAGCAAAGAAACGGCAAAGACTCTCGCTAGGAGGAAGCGAAGAATGATGTTTGCAAGAGCCGGATCAACTAGAAGTGGGCTTGAAGAGAAGAATTGTTCTTAAAGATATATGGGCTTGGCATACCCAAGGCCCAAAACCCTTACCCAAATCCATTTCCATTATCCATACCCATTTCCATGAGAGCCGTCAGATTGGATCCATCTTGTCATCCAACGGTCGCCTCATCATTGTGCATCAAAATCCAAAGCTCCGGTCAAACACCATAGTACCTAACTCCATCTGGAGCCGTCAGCTTCGTTGTATCACTTAATCCAACGGTCGCTCAGAGCCTTCTTCTATCTTGCCGTTAGATTCAATCTGAAGTTGATGATCCAACGCCTTCCACTCGTTGTTCATCAAACTCCGCTGAACCTGACACAAACCTAAACATCAAACCCATCGACCCAAAACAACCCACCTTCTTCTTCCCCAAAATTCCATTCTCCCAAAAACCTCTTCCTCCCCCGACAGTTGCAGTCATCACCTCACCCATCGCCACCATCACCTCCCCAGCCGACCATCATCAGAACAACCATACCCTAGTTACTCTCCTTCTTGTTCTTAGCACCCACCACTCTTAGGTGCTACATCCAAGACAGAGATGGAACTAGGGTTTCACAGTGGAGAGAAGAAGGAAATTGGAGCAGCGTTCGAGTAGCAGAAGCAAGTTGAAGCATGAGTCAGCGCTCAATTGCAGAGGGGACAGCAAATTCAGAGGGTATGGTGAGTTTTTCCCAAATTCCTATAAACCCTAATTTTGTTAAATTTGGGGGTTTGGTGTAAAAACCCTAATTGGGTGTTCTGATTTAAATAGAAAGTGAGGGTGTAATGTTTTGGATATGCTGGAATAGCCAGTGTCATTTGGTTTGATTTTGGGAGAACTGGATTAGCCAGTCTCTCCAATTTTTGTGATGTTCCATTTATGTTCACTGTGATGTTTTATGTTTAATACTATGTGATGTTAATGTTTAGTTCCTCAATTGTTCTAAGTTTATCCACTGTTATGTGCTTCCCATGTCATGTTATTGTGTTTAAATTCATGTTTTGTTTCACTGTCAACTGTTAATGTATGTTTATCTTCATGTCTATCATGTTCTGAACCTCAAATGCTAGGATTAGATGAAGTTATGAACCAGCTGAGATAGTCTTCATCATGTGCAGCTCATGTTCAGTGTTGCTAAGCCCTTAGACTAGTTGTGCTTTAATCAGACAATTAGCACTTTGGTAAGTATTTTAGCTGTGATTAGAATATCCCTTAGGTTAATGGTGGATTCAACGTCCTAGTGATCATCCTCTTGTCTTCATTGTTTCTTATTTCTACTTCACTGTTTTCTTCACATCACTGCCCTTGGCTTAGGCCTTGGTTTATTACACTGTCATTTTATTGTCTTTGCTTCACTGTTTATCTCCATTGTTGTTTGCTGTTTTGTGCCTTTCTTATCACTTGTTGTTCACTGTTAGTGGTGGAAGTTTAGGTTAGAATTCATGTAAATTGAGCTGATTGAGAAATGGAGGAATTTAGTGTCCACTGTTGCTTGTGATTGATGTGTGCTGTTAAAAGACAGTCAATGCTAGGAGTAAAACAGTTGGACAAGCTTCTTCTCCTTCCATTCCATTTATGTATGCCCTGGAACATAGGCAGGCTAGAACCTCCACCTAGCTCCATTAGGGACAAGGATTTAACCAAAAACAGCCACTGCCTAGCATCTTTCCTGTTCTTCTTTGTTATCTATCTGTTTTTGTGGCTTCTTATCACTGTTTTTATAGCTGTTTTGTGCCCTGTTCTTCCTTTGCCTTTGGCCCTTGGCCATTGCCTTTGATTTATCACTGCCATGCCATTGTAAATTCGCATCCTTTTTCCCTGTGTTGCTTCCATGTATATGCCATTGTCACCTTCACCATCGTCATTGTTGTTTGCTGTTTGCTTTTGCCATTGTAAATATCCATGTTTTACCTTGGCCTAGTGCTCTGCTGCCTTGTTTAGCTCCAGCTGCACTAGGTCTTTTTGGCTTTTCTGCCCTTTTCCTTCCCTGGCCTTGCTGCAGTTCTCCCCCAGCTGCTACTACTTGCTGTTGCTGCTGCTGTGCACTGCTTCTGCTGCTGCTGAAGCCACCACTGCTGCTCCAGGTCCAGTTCAATTCTGGGCTACAAGTCCAGTCATTACAAAAGCCCACTGTATCTGTTTAGAAACCTAAGGCCCAACGGCCCAATTCACATCAAAAGACATTGAGCCCAATTCACAGTCACTGTTAGCCCAAGGCCCAGTGCAATTCAAAAGACCAAAAGCCCATAAGTTCACAGTCAATCCAAAAGCCCACTGAGCCCAAAACCATTTCATTGTTACAAAAATCCACTAAGCCCAAAGCACAATTAGAAGCCCAATAGCAATTTAGAGCCCAAATAGCTAGAAACTCCAAACACCCCCAGTCTCTGTGGATCGACCCGTACTTGCACGAGCTACAACCGACGACCGTGCACTTGCGGTATTACTGTAGGCCCGTTTTATCGCTTAATTTTCACACACCTTCGGGCCCACCAAGTTTTTGGCGCCGCTGCCGGGGACTCGGTTTGTTTCTCTAGTAGTTTTATTAGCTATTTTTTCTTTTCACTGCATAGCATTTGCATCTGCATCTGCTTCACTTCATTTGCTGTTGGACCTGCTGTTCTGAACCAGTTTTTCCTCCGCTGGGACGCCACCAAGGAAAAGAACCAAAGCCCAACTGGGTTTTTGCAACAATATCAGAGCAGCTGGGCTGTGCTAAAAAGGTAAACCCATTCAGAGAACCCGAATTGTGGGCTTCCAATTTTTAATTGTGGGCTTGTAATATTAAAGCCAATTTTTGGGCTTTTTATTTTCTGTTGGGTTTGTAATTAATTTTTGTGGGCTTGTTTGTTTAATTTGTGGGCTTGTATTTAATTTTTGTGAGCTTGTTTAATTTGGACTTGTATTTTGTATTCTGGGTTTTTAAACCCAGCTGAGCTTGTAACCGATCACGCTAGGTTAACTCGTTAGTGGGCCGAGTACCCAAATTCTAGGCCGAGATTTTGGACTCAGTTTCACCAAACGTTTTCAAAACCAGCTGAGCCAAAGCAAACACAAAATCAACAGTGGGCTTGCTCCCAATTTCAAAAACCAAAACTTTTCTCCCATTCAAAAACCAAATTTTACTTGCTCCCATTTTAACAACCAAATTTTTTCTTCTTTAACCCATTAAAACCAAACTTGCTCCCAAATTTTAAAAAAACCAAAAAAATGTCTCCCACCAAAACCAAATTTTTCCCAAAAATCCAAACCCTTTAAAAACCAAATTTTGAGCTTTGTAAACTCTTTACTTAGCCTTTGAGCCCAATCATGTCTAGATCTTTTTCTACAGTTGGGGAGCACAACAAATCCTTAAGAGAACTTGCATATGGACAAACTTCACGTTATGAACCTTCCACGGACCATGATGTCAATAGTTATAAGAATTATTATGGACATTCTCAAAGTCCCGAGCCTCAATACATGAACCCTAATGACTATTCACACATGCATCATTCGTCACAACGTGAAAATGAACATATTGCTAGTGCCTCACTCACACAATCATCTCTTTTGGACCAATTAGAAGCTCGAGTCGCAGCTTTAGAAATGCAATCACATGAGGAATCTGTCACATCTAATTTTCCTAGGCAACCTGAAATCTATGCTTGTCCCGCATGTGGTGGCTTAGACCACATTATTGCGAATTGCTATATTTTCCATGAATTTAGGCGGACTAGAGAAATTCCAAGGTTTGAAGAACCTACAGATTATTATGCTGGTAGTTATTGGGACCATAATAAACCTTTTGTAGGTTGCGATCAATCATTTATAAACCCTAACGACCATCCACCCATGTATCAATCAACACCATGGGAAGACGAACAATTTCAAACTCCCATGAGTTTTAGTGAGCAACTTCTGATGGAAGCTAAAAATCTCCTCAAACGAACCACTGCTAGTTTAGAAATGCAAACATTGAATGATCATAGCAGCATTTTTCTCCCTAATGAAGTTAATTATGAAAATAGTGTTTTTAACCCTACTCATGCTAGTAACATTGAACATGAACCTAATCTAGAGGTAAATGAGTGGAATAGAAACACTATGGTTTTTAGGGAAGCACACTCTTGTTTTGTTGAGGATGATAATAATTGTGATGTTATATTAGAAGAACATGTCTATGCTGATGATGTTATGGAACCCTTGGGTTCAAATACATTAGGCTTCTCTGCCCCGACCTTAATGAATGATATTTCTTCTAGTATTCCATGTTATGTTTCCACTGATTTGCCGATGCATGAGGATAAATCTGTTGATGATGTTGATGATTCTGATTGTGAACTTGCTAATTTGATTGATGATTGTGAGCATGATGTGACATGTGTAGATGATTTAGGAGATTTTGATTTGATTGATAATGATGTGCCTATTCCTCTACATAAGTCACAATCTGATGGCCTTCCACCCAACCAAGATTTGGTTTGTACCAATATTGTAAAACCAATTTTTCTGAGAATGCCTAATCTAGGTTTGGAACTGTGTGCTTCCCAAGTCCTCTTGGACCATTTTGCATCTAAATATAATATCTTTGAGGAACCACAGTTGGAAATGGCATGTTTGCCCGTCCATAGCAAAGTACAGTTTGAGTTAGATCTTGTGCATGAGGAACCCCCAAAACTGCGCGATTTTGTTTTCAAAATTATATCTTCTGTAAAATCCAGGTTTGGGGTAGTAGCTCATTTGGTTTCACAGCTTCACGTGCTTTTCTTTCATGTGTGAAGTTGTTGAAACCGCTACACTTTGTCTTTTGGGTTGATCCTCAACTCTTTAGACTTTTGGTGTATGGTGAATTTTTTGTATATAATCCAGTAGATAAATTTTAAAACTTTTTGGTTTCTTTTGTATATATTTTGTTAATCCAATATGATCTAAGTGACAATGTTGGATTCTAGCCGGTGAATAATGGAGTTCGTTCGTGTTTTCGACGAATCGGGTATTCTCTCTCCTTTTACTCTACTTAGCATGTTCCTCTTCATATGTTGCATTATAATTTTGTTATCTTTTGAAACATTGAGGACAATTTAGTTTAGGTTTGGGGGTATAGAGTAGATACCACGATCACATGTTATAATTGAAAACAAGAACTCCTTCTTTTTGAAAAAAATGAAAAATGAAAATAAAAAATGAAAAATTGAAAAAAAAAAAAAAAAAATAAAAATGGAGCTCATTTACCTTGAAATGTTGACTCTTGTGCAAATATGTAATTATTAGGAGTCTTAGTCTAGATATTTAGGCACCCTGATTCTAGCACAATTCACATAGTGATAAGAAATTTGCACGCGCACGATCTACCAATACATGTATAGCCTCTATCTTCAAGGTGTTTGATAGGAAGTCACGATTGCCAATCACTTTAGAATACTGAACGAAACTTGAATAGCTTGTTCTTTGGTTGGTTGGGAGAGAAGGTGGAGGTTACATTAAGAAAAACAACCATCGAATTTAACTGGGTGCATCAAAAAGGGCTACCTCTTGCAAAGTGTCATGTAATTTTTTGTTTCCTTTTGTATATGTATCAAAAGTGTTTCCTTATCAAAAAAAAAAAAAAAATGAAAAAATCAATCAAGTATTTATCAATTCCATCCTCTCTTGTTCCAAAAATAAAAGAGAGTAGTCAATGTAAATAAGAGTCATGTAAATAGTCATTTTGTTGTTTCATTGTAATAAGCAAGGAAGGGTGTATGCCATTGATGTACAACGCGAGTAATTGTGAAATACCTCCAACTCATTCACAATTCTCGTAAAGTCCGGACAGCTAGCTAGATTTCGACCTTGGTTCTTAGCCTGAGAAACTATCTCTTGGTGATTAGTAGTCATAACATCCGATCTTTCTTTACACATGTGTAGATACACTTTACACTCTTATCACATGTCTTTATTTGTTATCAGTGCTAGGATTGTGCCTTTGATAGCTAGATTGACATCTCCATTTTGCTGTGAGCTTAAACTGTCTTGCACATGTCACATTTGATGGAATATGAGCTTATATTTTGTCCTAGAACTTTGTAGGTACGTTCTAAGCAAACCTTCACGAGACTTCACTCGTCCACTAGGGACACTTAGTGGTTTAAAAGGCTTAGTGCATACGCTAAATGCATTCGAGAGACCAGCGACAGTGGTATAGGTAGGATTTCCTTAGTTTTGTTTTACTTGAGGACAAGTAAAATTCAGGTTTGGGGGTATTTGATGAGTGCTAAAAAGTGCATATTTCTATATATTTTTCTTGGCATTTAACTCATCTTTTGTGCATTAATTCTACATTTTATCCCATATTCTGTGTTTTCGTTGTTTTCAAGAATAAATACTTTTCTTAATTAATTTTGCATTTTTAGGTACTAAATAAAGCCTGGTTAACTCAGGGAGCAAAAAGACAAAGAAACGGCAAAGACTCTCGCTAGGAGGAAGCGAAGAATGATGTTTGCAAGAGCCGGATCAACTAGAAGTGGGCTTGAAGAAGAAGAATTGTTCTTAAAGAATATATGGGCTTGGCATACCCAAGGCCCAAAACCCTTACCCAAATCCATTTCCATTATCCATACCCATTTCCATGAGAGCCGTCAGATTGGATCCATCTTGTCATCCAACGGTCGCCTCATCATTGTGCATCAAAATCCAAAGCTCCGGTCAAACACCATAGTACCTAACTCCATCTGGAGCCGTCAGCTTCGTTGTATCACTTAATCCAACGGTCGCTCAGAGCCTTCTTCTATCTTGCCGTTAGATTCAATCTGAAGTTGATGATCCAACGCCTTCCACTCGTTGTTCATCAAACTCCGCTGAACCTGACCAACACCTAAACATCAAACCCATCGACCCAAAACAGACCCACCTTCTTCTTCCCCAAAATTCCATTCTCCCAAAAACCTCTTCCTCCCCCGACAGTTGCAGTCATCACCTCACCCATCGCCACCATCACCTCCCCAGCCGACCATCATCAGAACAACCATACCCTAGTTACTCTCCTTCTTGTTCTTAGCACCCACCACTCTTAGGTGCTACATCCAAGACAGAGATGGAACTAGGGTTTCACAGTGGAGAGAAGAAGGAAATTGGAGCAGCGTTCGAGTAGCAGAAGCAAGTTGAAGCATGAGTCAGCGCTCAATTGCAGAGGGGACAGCAAATTCAGAGGGTATGGTGAGTTTTTCCCAAATTCCTATAAACCCTAATTTTGTTAAATTTGGGGGTTTGGTGTAAAAACCCTAATTGGGTGTTCTGATTATAAATAGAAAGTGAGGGTGTAATGTTTTGGATATGCTGGAATAGCCAGTGTCATTTGGTTTGATTTTGGGAGAACTGGATTAGCCAGTCTCTCCAATTTTTGTGATGTTCCATTTATGTTCACTGTGATGTTTTATGTTTAATACTATGTGATGTTAATGTTTAGTTCCTCAATTGTTCTAAGTTTATCCACTGTTATGTGCTTCCCATGTCATGTTATTGTGTTTAAATTCATGTTTTGTTTCACTGTCAACTGTTAATGTATGTTTATCTTCATGTCTATCATGTTCTGAACCTCAAATGCTAGGATTAGATGAAGTTATGAACCAGCTGAGATAGTCTTCATCATGTGCAGCTCATGTTCAGTGTTGCTAAGCCCTTAGACTAGTTGTGCTTTAATCAGACAATTAGCACTTTGGTAAGTATTTTAGCTGTGATTAGAATATCCCTTAGGTTAATGGTGGATTCAACGTCCTAGTGATCATCCTCTTGTCTTCATTGTTTTCTTATTTCTAGTTCACTGTTTTCTTCACATCACTGCCCTTGGCTTAGGCCTTGGTTTATTACACTGTCATTTTATTGTCTTTGCTTCACTGTTTATCTCCATTGTTGTTTGCTGTTTTGTGCCTTTCTTATCACTTGTTGTTCACTGTTAGTGGTGGAAGTTTAGGTTAGAATTCATGTAAATTGAGCTGATTGAGAAATGGAGGAATTTAGTGTCCACTGTTGCTTGTGATTGATTGTGCTGTTAAAAGACAGTCAATGCTAGGAGTAAAACAGTTGGACAAGCTTCTTCTCCTTCCATTCCATTTATGTATGCCCTGGAACATAGGCAGGCTAGAACCTCCACCTAGCTCCATTAGGGACAAGGATTTAACCAAAAACAGCCACTGCCTAGCATCTTTCCTGTTCTTCTTTGTTATCTATCTGTTTTTGTGGCTTCTTATCACTGTTTTTATAGCTGTTTTGTGCCCTGTTCTTCCTTTGCCTTTGGCCCTTGGCCATTGCCTTTGATTTATCACTGCCATGCCATTGTAAATTCGCATCCTTTTTCCCTGTGTTGCTTCCATGTATATGCCATTGTCACCTTCACCATCGTCATTGTTGTTTGCTGTTTGCTTTTGCCATTGTAAATATCCATGTTTTACCTTGGCCTAGTGCTCTGCTGCCTTGTTTAGCTCCAGCTGCACTAGGTCTTTTTGGCTTTTCTGCCCTTTTCCTTCCCTGGCCTTGCTGCTAGTTCTCCCCCAGCTGCTACTACTTGCTGTTGCTGTTGCTGCTGCTGTGCACTGCTTCTGCTGCTGAAGCCACCACTGCTGCTGCTCCAGGTCCAGTTCAATTCTGGGCTACAAGTCCAGTCATTACAAAAGCCCACTGTATCTGTTTAGAAACCTAAGGCCCAACGGCCCAATTCACATCAAAAGACATTGAGCCCAATTCACAGTCACTGTTAGCCCAAGGCCCAGTGCAATTCAAAAGACCAAAAGCCCATAAGTTCACAGTCAATCCAAAAGCCCACTGAGCCCAAAACCATTTCATTGTTACAAAAATCCACTAAGCCCAAAGCACAATTAGAAGCCCAATAGCAATTTAGAGCCCAAATAGCTAGAAACTCCAAACACCCCAGTCTCTGTGGATCGACCCGTACTTGCACGAGCTACAACCGACGACCGTGCACTTGCGGTATTACTGTAGGCCCGTTTTTATCGCTTAATTTTCACACACCTTCGGGCCCACCAAGTTTTTGGCGCCGCTGCCGGGGACTCGGTTTGTTTCTCTAGTAGTTTTATTAGCTATTTTTTCTTTTCACTGCATAGCATTTGCATCTGCATCTGCTTCACTTCATTTGCTGTTGGACCTGCTGTTCTGAACCAGTTTTTCCTCCGCTGGGACGCCACCAAGGAAAAGAACCAAAGCCCAACTGGGTTTTTGCAACAATATCAGAGCAGCTGGGCTGTGCTAAAAAGGTAAACCCATTCAGAGAACCCGAATTGTGGGCTTCCAATTTTTAATTGTGGGCTTGTAATATTAAAGCCAATTTTTGGGCTTTTTATTTTCTGTTGGGTTTGTAATTAATTTTTGTGGGCTTGTTTGTTTAATTTGTGGGCTTGTATTTAATTTTTGTGAGCTTGTTTAATTTGGACTTGTATTTTGTATTCTGGGTTTTTAAACCCAGCTGAGCTTGTAACCGATCACGCTAGGTTAACTCGTTAGTGGGCCGAGTACCCAAATTCTAGGCCGAGATTTTGGACTCAGTTTCACCAAACGTTTTCAAAACCAGCTGAGCCAAAGCAAACACAAAATCAACAGTGGGCTTGCTCCCAATTTCAAAAACCAAAACTTTTCTCCCATTCAAAAACCAAATTTTACTTGCTCCCATTTTAACAACCAAATTTTTTCTTCTTTAACCCATTAAAACCAAACTTGCTCCCAAATTTTAAAAAAACCAAAAAATGTCTCCCACCAAAACCAAATTTTTCCCAAAAATCCAAACCCTTTAAAAACCAAATTTTGAGCTTTGTAAACTCTTTACTTAGCCTTTGAGCCCAATCATGTCTAGATCTTTTTCTACAGTTGGGGAGCACAACAAATCCTTAAGAGAACTTGCATATGGACAAACTTCACGTTATGAACCTTCCACGGACCATGATGTCAATAGTTATAAGAATTATTATGGACATTCTCAAAGTCCCGAGCCTCAATACATGAACCCTAATGACTATTCACACATGCATCATTCGTCACAACGTGAAAATGAACATATTGCTAGTGCCTCCACTCACACAATCATCTCTTTTGGACCAATTAGAAGCTCGAGTCGCAGCTTTAGAAATGCAATCACATGAGGAATCTGTCACATCTAATTTTCCTAGGCAACCTGAAATCTATGCTTGTCCCGCATGTGGTGGCTTAGACCACATTATTGCGAATTGCTATATTTTCCATGAATTTAGGCGGACTAGAGAAATTCCAAGGTTTGAAGAACCTACAGATTATTATGCTGGTAGTTATTGGGACCATAATCAACCTTTTGTAGGTTGCGATCAATCATTTATAAACCCTAACGACCATCCACCCATGTATCAATCAACACCATGGGAAGACGAACAATTTCAAACTCCCATGAGTTTTAGTGAGCAACTTCTGATGGAAGCTAAAAATCTCCTCAAACGAACCACTGCTAGTTTAGAAATGCAAACATTGAATGATCATAGCAGCATTTTTCTCCCTAATGAAGTTAATTATGAAAATAGTGTTTTTAACCCTACTCATGCTAGTAACATTGAACATGAACCTAATCTAGAGGTAAATGAGTGGAATAGAAACACTATGGTTTTTAGGGAAGCACACTCTTGTTTTGTTGAGGATGATAATAATTGTGATGTTATATTAGAAGAACATGTCTATGCTGATGATGTTATGGAACCCTTGGGTTCAAATACATTAGGCTTCTCTGCCCCGACCTTAATGAATGATATTTCTTCTAGTATTCCATGTTATGTTTCCACTGATTTGCCGATGCATGAGGATAAATCTGTTGATGATGTTGATGATTCTGATTGTGAACTTGCTAATTTGATTGATGATTGTGAGCATGATGTGACATGTGTAGATGATTTAGGAGATTTTGATTTGATTGATAATGATGTGCCTATTCCTCTACATAAGTCACAATCTGATGGCCTTCCACCCAACCAGATTTGGTTTGTACCAATATTGTAAAACCAATTTTTCTGAGAATGCCTAATCTAGGTTTGGAACTGTGTGCTTCCCAAGTCCTCTTGGACCATTTTGCATCTAAATATAATATCTTTGAGGAACCACAGTTGGAAATGGCATGTTTGCCCGTCCATAGCAAAGTACAGTTTGAGTTAGATCTTGTGCATGAGGAACCCCCAAAACTGCGCGATTTTGTTTTCAAAATTATATCTTCTGTAAAATCCAGGTTTGGGGTAGCTCATTTGGTTTCACACTGCTTCACGTGCTTTTCTTTCATGTGTGAAGTTGTTGAAACCGCTACACTTTGTCTTTTGGGTTGATCCTCAACTCTTTAGACTTTTGGTGTATGGTGAATTTTTTGTATATAATCCAGTAGATAAATTTTAAAACTTTTTGGTTTCTTTTGTATATATTTTTGTTAATCCAATATGATCTAAGTTGACAATGTTGGATTCTAGCCGGTGAATAATGGAGTTCGGTTCGTGTTTTCGACGAATCGGGTATTCTCTCTCCTTTTACTCTACTTAGCATGTTCCTCTTCATATGTTGCATTATAATTTTGTTATCTTTTGAAACATTGAGGACAATGTTTAGTTTAGGTTTGGGGGTATAGAGTAGATACCATGATCACATGTTATAATTGAAAACAAGAACTCCTTCTTTTTGAAAAAAATGAAAAATGAAAATAAAAAATGAAAAATTGAAAAAAAAAAAAAAAAAACATAAAAATGGAGCTCATTTACCTTGAAATGTTGACTCTTGTGCAAATATGTAATTATTAGGAGTCTTAGTCTAGATATTTAGGCACCCTGATTCTAGCACAATTCACATAGTGATAAGAAATTTGCACGCGCACGATCTACCAATACATGTATAGCCTCTATCTTCAAGGTGTTTTGATAGGAAGTCACGATTTCCAATCACTTTAGAATACTGAAAACTTGAATAGCTTGTTCTTTGGTTGGTTGGGAGAGAAGGTGGAGGTTACATTAAGAAAAACAACCATCGAATTTAACTGGGTGCATCAAAAAGGGCTACCTCTTGCAAAGTGTCATGTAATTTTTTGTTTCCTTTTGTATATGTATCAAAAGTGTTTCCTTATCAAAAAAAAAAAAATGAAAAAATCAATCAAGTATTTATCAATTCCATCCTCTCTTGTTCCAAAAATAAAAGAGAGTAGTCAATGTAAATAAGAGTCATGTAAATAGTAATTTTGTTGTTTCATTGTAATAAGCAAGGAAGGGTGTATGCCATTGATGTACAACGCGAGTAATTGTGAAATACCTCCAACTCATTCACAATTCTCGTAAAGTCCGGACAGCTAGCTAGATTTCGACCTTGGTTCTTAGCCTGAGAAACTATCTCTTGGTGATTAGTAGTCATAACATCCGATCTTTCTTTACACATGTGTAGATACACTTTACACTCTTATCACATGTCTTTATTTGTTATCAGTGCTAGGATTGTGCCTTTGATAGCTAGATTGACATCTCCATTTTGCTGTGAGCTTAAACTGTCTTGCACATGTCACATTGATGGAATATGAGCTTATATTTTGTCCTAGAACTTTGTAGGTACGTTCTAAGCAAACCTTCACGAGACTTCACTCGTCCACTAGGGACACTTAGTGGTTTAAAAGGCTTAGTGCATACGCTAAATGCATTCGAGAGACCAGCGACAGTGGTATAGGTAGGATTTCCTTAGTTTTGTTTTACTTGAGGACAAGTAAAATTCAGGTTTGGGGGTATTTGATGAGTGCTAAAAAGTGCATATTTCTATATATTTTTCTTGGCATTTAACTCATCTTTTGTGCATTAATTCTACATTTTATCCCATATTCTGTGTTTTCGTTGTTTTCAAGAATAAATACTTTTCTTAATTAATTTTGCATTTTTAGGTACTAAATAAAGCCTGGTTAACTCAGGGAGCAAAAAGAGCAAAGAAACGGCAAAGACTCTCGCTAGGAGGAAGCGAAGAATGATGTTTGCAAGAGCCGGATCAACTAGAAGTGGGCTTGAAGAAGAAGAATTGTTCTTAAAGAATATATGGGCTTGGCATACCCAAGGCCCAAAACCCTTACCCAAATCCATTTCCATTATCCATACCCATTTCCATGAGAGCCGTCAGATTGGATCCATCTTGTCATCCAACGGTCGCCTCATCATTGTGCATCAAAATCCAAAGCTCCGGTCAAACACCATAGTACCTAACTCCATCTGGAGCCGTCATCTTCGTTGTATCACTTAATCCAACGGTCGCTCAGAGCCTTCTTCTATCTTGCCGTTAGATTCAATCTGAAGTTGATGATCCAACGCCTTCCACTCGTTGTTCATCAAACTCCGCTGAACCTGACCAACACCTAAACATCAAACCCATCGACCCAAAACAACCCACCTTCTTCTTCCCCAAAATTCCATTCTCCCAAAAACCTCTTCCTCCCCCGACAGTTGCAGTCATCACCTCACCCATCGCCACCATCACCTCCCCAGCCGACCATCATCAGAACAACCATACCCTAGTTACTCTCCTTCTTGTTCTTAGCACCCACCACTCTTAGGTGCTACATCCAAGACAGAGATGGAACTAGGGTTTCACAGTGGAGAGAGAAGGAAATTGGAGCAGCGTTCGAGTAGCAGAAGCAAGTTGAAGCATGGGTCAGCGCTCAATTGCAGAGGGGACAGCAAATTCAGAGGGTATGGTGAGTTTTTCCCAAATTCCTATAAACCCTAATTTTGTTAAATTTGGGGGTTTGGTGTAAAAACCCTAATTGGGTGTTCTGATTATAGAAAGTGAGGGTGTAATGTTTTGGATATGCTGGAATAGCCAGTGTCATTTGGTTTGATTTTGGGAGAACTGGATTAGCCAGTCTCTCCAATTTTTGTGCTGTTCCATTTATGTTCACTGTGATGTTTTATGTTTAATACTATGTGATGTTAATGTTTAGTTCCTCAATTGTTCTAAGTTTATCCACTGTTATGTGCTTCCCATGTCATGTTATTGTGTTTAAATTCATGTTTTTTTCACTGTCAACTGTTAATGTATGTTTATCTTCATGTCTATCATGTTCTGAACCTCAAATGCTAGGATTAGATGAAGTTATGAACCGGCTGAGATAGTCTTCATCATGTGCAGCTCATGTTCAGTGTTGCTAAGCCCTTAGACTAGTTGTGCTTTAATCAGACAATTAACACTTTGGTAAGTATTTTAGCTGTGATTAGAATATCCCTTAGGTTAATGGTGGATTCAACGTCCTAGTGATCATCCTCTTGTCTTCATTGTTTTCTTATTTCTACTTCACTGTTTTCTTCACATCACTGCCCTTGGCTTAGGCCTTGGTTTATTACACTGTCATTTTATTGTCTTTGCTTCACTGTTTATCTCCATTGTTGTTTGCTGTTTGTGCCTTTCTTATCACTTGTTGTTCACTGTTAGTGGTGGAAGTTTAGGTTAGAATTCATGTAAATTGAGCTGATTGAGAAATGGAGGAATTTAGTGTCCACTGTTGCTTGTAATTGATTGTGCTGTTAAAAGACAGTCAATGCTAGGAGTAAAACAGTTGGACAAGCTTCTTCTCCTTCCATTCCATTTATGTATGCCCTGGAACATAGGCAGGCTAGAACCTCCACCTAGCTCCATTAGGGACAAGGATTTAACCAAAAACAGCCACTGCCTAGCATCTTTCCTGTTCTTCTTTGTTATCTATCTGTTTTGTGGCTTCTTATCACTGTTTTTATAGCTGTTTTGTGCCCTGTTCTTCCTTTGCCTTTGGCCCTTGGCCATTGCCTTTGATTTATCACTGCCATGCCATTGTAAATTCGCATCCTTTTTCCCTGTGTTGCTTCCATGTATATGCCATTGTCACCTTCACCATCATCATTGTTGTTTGCTGTTTGCTTTTGCCATTGTAAATATCCATGTTTTACCTTGGCCTAGTGCTCTGCTGCCTTGTTTAGCTCCAGCTGCACTAGGTCTTTTTGGCTTTTCTGCCCTTTTCCTTCCCTGGCCTTGCTGCCAGTTCTCCCCCAGATGCTACTACTTGCTGTTGCTGTTGCTGCTGCTGTGCACTGCTTCTGCTGCTGCTGAAGCCACCACTGCTGCTGCTCCAGGTCCAGTTCAATTCTGGGCTACAAGTCCAGTCATTACAAAAGCCCACTGTATCTGTTTAGAAACCTAAGGCCCAACGGCCCAGTTCACATCAAAAGACATTGAGCCCAATTCACAGTCACTGTTAGCCCAAGGCCCAGTGCATTTCAAAAGACCAAAAGCCCATAAGTTCACAGTCAATCCAAAATCCCACTGAGCCCAAAACCATTTCATTGTTACAAAAACCCACTAAGCCCAAAGCACAATTAGAAGCCCAATAGCAATTTAGAGCCCAAATAGCTAGAAACTCCAAACACCCCCAGTCTCTGTGGATCGACCCGTACTTGCACGAGCTACAACCGACGACCGTGCACTTGCGGTATTACTGTAGGCCCGTTTTTATCGCTTAATTTTCACACACCTTCGGGCCCACCACAAAGCACATCAACCAGAGGATGGGTTTCTAACGACTGAACTCCTTCATGGACATCATTAGGCTCGGGAAAACGAGTATGAAGGTAATCTTGTAAAATGGTCGAGGCACAGATATCAAGTCCTAAGTGTAGGGACTTTCTGAGAGTTAAAGGTAAGGCACTAGGGAAGTGATAATCACCCCCAAACATAGAGTTTTCAGTCTCTCTAGATAGACCTCTAATTATTTCTTGAATTTCCGTATCTTCAGAGTCCTTAAATATTCAAGAGATTCTTCTAAGTTATTATCAGGTAGTGCATCTTTACTCATCTCTACGGGTCTATCTTCTTCTTCCAAGACTATTGTTTCTAAGTCGCTAGAATCTAAAACAGTATTTTCGAAATGAACCCGTTCCTCTAAACCACTATCGGCTTCGTAATCAAAAGGAAAAACTACATCGTCTAAAACGATGGTATCCCTAATCAAATCCTCGTCCTTTTGAATAGGTGAATAATCATAAAAATTATTTGGATTTGAAATAGAAACAATATAATCACTATACATCTCAATTGGATTCCTAGACTCCTGATCACTATGCCTACATATTTTAGATTCTTCATTACTGCTATCCTCATCATCATAGTACGAAGATGATTGAACCTTATCTAAATAAGTAGTGTCTTTTATTCTAACCTCGTCCTCTAAATTAGGCAAATATTCACTATTTACATCAAGGGTAAAATTGGAAACACTATTTTGGAAATTTAGATCTTTTAGAGAAGTTCTATTCTGGGTCTCTAACAAAAGCTTTTGGGCCGACTCACATGAATTCCTGACGTAATCGTGTATAGAAGGTTCACTCATGGGTGCATTTTGTTTATTCATTTCTAACACAAACCTATTTGTATTCTCAGTTAATTGTTTGAGAGACTCTTCTAGAGGAAGAACAGGTACAGAAGGATCATAATAGGGACTAGTTTTCAATAGTTTGATTGTATCCTCTAAAGACGAAGAACTAGTACTATAATATTCTTGCTCGTAAGACTGATGCATGTGTGGATAGTAATTGGGCTCACCAGGGTATGACCCATATCCTTCCAAAGGATGGCGTTCCCAACCACTATTCCCAACATGGTCATAAAAAGGATGATGTCCATATTCAAATTCAGGTCGATACTCATTGTATTGGCTTCTATCATACCAGTTCGACATTCTTAATTGCAAAGGAATTCTACACAATCACAAACAAGGATGACTCGACCAAATCAAACCTATAGAATCTAGCAAACAAAAAGCATGATGGCTCCACTTAGATTGTTTTCTAGACCAGCTTCTATTCCTTCGAAAAGGAATTCGTTACAATTTGAGCACACCCCTCTGGAATCAATCCGAGCTAATGTAAGTTGAATCGAGGCGAGGGAAGCTCAGTGGAGCTTTGATACCCAAGGCCTCACCGCTATCACAAGGCGGCGCAGTCACGCATTCAACTCACAGAAACCATCATGAACTTTGAGGTGTGCTTAAAGAGCAACCAATATTTTTCGAACGAGTTTCCTATTAAGCTCGTTACCCTATCAGTCTCGTTCTATTCCTAATTTTAAGCTTGGGTTCGCGTTAGGTTTTGTTTTCCTAAGGCGGGCAAGAAGGGAGCGGTGATGAAATCCGAACCCTTATCTTGTATTGGTCAGGCCTTGCCCTTTACTAGGAATTTAAAAACAGTCCAAATTCGTCCTCAATCAATGAATCACCTTAAGGAATACAGTAACTCGCTTACATGAGATTCACGAGTGTTTCGATGGACTTACCTCCCGTACCAGACGGGGGATGAACCGTTGAAGTCGACTCGGGCCACGACTCCTATGTCATGTACGAACCCGAGGGGCCGAGACGATATAGTAATCGTCGTCCTTCCCTGCACACATTTTATATAATTTTTTTTTTTAATACCCTTCCGTAGGGTTAAAAAAAGAATAAAGTCCAATTGTCCAGAATAAAGTCCAAATAAAAAGTCCAAAAAAAATACAAAAATGAAAAATAAAGCCTATTTATAAATTCTAAAAAAATAAATAAAAGCTATATACAAAAAAAAATTATAAAAATTAAATCCTAAAAAAAAATTATGTCTTTTTTTCTTCTCCTTTAGCTTTTAGCTTTAAGCTTTTTGTTCCCAAGTCCTTAGTATTCCACTTCGAACCTGTAAATCAAAGACAAAAAAGAAACGTAAAAAGGAACAAATAAAATAATAAAAATAATAAAAACCTAAAAATTCTACCTAAGCACAAATCCGCGTCGGCGCCGCCAAAATGATTAAAGATTTTTCGTGGGGTTGTAGTAATGAGGTTCAAACTCTCGGACTTGTGAAGGATAATTGTTTTAGAAAATAAATATATATACAAATATATTGACAAATTGGTAGAGAGGTACTGGGACTAAAGATTCGGCCATTTTTCATTTTCAAGTGGTTCAGAATTTAATTCAGGCGATTATAGTTCAAAACAAAACAAATATTAACTCTAGTTTATTGCCAAGATAGATTTTATAAAATATTACTTGTATTTCTTAAGCATGGCATATCAAAAATCCCTAGGACTAAGCATACTCCATCAAATGAAATCACAAGTAATTAATTTAAAATCTTAATTCAATTAAAATTAGTGCAAAAAGTAAATAAAAGAATTAATGAAATTACCACATGAATGAAATTCGACCTCCTCCGTCGTCCCAGTGTTGGGTTTAGCTCATCATGATAAAAACACGCTCAAAATATTTATTTATTGCTCAAATGGTGTTTACAATGAAGAGAAAAGGAGAAAATGGTGTAAAACTGTAATCTGCGACCCACGGTAAGTGTCACAAATGAACGATAAAAGAGAAGTGCTATTGTCGCTGTGGTTCTAAGACCCACACCTACGACCCACGCCTGTGAGTCTTTCTCACTGTTGATAAACCACTGCCCTTGCGAGTCCGTTCTTCATCTTCATCACGAACAGCAGCAGCAGCAGAGAGAATTCGTGATTCTTCCTCTGCAGCTTCCTCTCTTCTCCTCCCAACTCTCGACAACCCTTCCAGGACTCATGTAGCTACTATTTATACATTTTAGGCGCATCAAATCTCTCCATTAATTCCTCAAAATCTTCACAGTAAAGGAAAATTATTCTTGGGAATAATTTCCTATTTTCTTTCTATGCATGCGTTAATTGTCCTGAAAATTTCCACAATATGTTGATACGCAACCTAGGAGAATATCTGCACTTAATTTCCACAACCCATGCAGCATCTTCACGTAATTTTCTTTCCAAGTTTAACCGATATCTCTTCTTTCCTGTTTTAATCGAGAATCGATTATCAGGCCAAATTTGATCGATCCCAACCACCAAAATATCTTCTTATATACATATCACATATACCCATTAAGTTTCAGCGATTTAATCACCTTAAAACACCTTCAAAAATCGATTGGCAAATCTGCCAGTACATAAAGAAATTTTCCCGCCAAATATTATTTTCAAATTCTGGGAAGAAAGTGACCTCCCCCTAATCCTTCCCTGGGGTCCCTTTAGCAATTGGGGTGGAATTAGTAATTTTTCTGGATTCCTCGGGCACATTTCTGGGACGCTTCCGGTGCATTTCTAGGGTGCCTTTAGTACTCTATCCTAGGGTATAAAACACCACTTTTTGAGCCAATATCGCCGCAAGAGCTTATTTCTCTAAAAACATCTACAAGAACACAAAATAACACAATAAGTACTTAATCGAGTCTAACAATACAGAAAACTGAGAACAAAATAGACACATAAATGCGTCTATCAAATACCCCCAAACTTATTATTTGCTAGTCCTCGAGCAAATTTATTCTAGAAAGGAAAATCATTTGAACCCCTAGGTGGCCCTAGTGGCGGAGTGTTGTCTCCGGAGCGTTTACCAGAGGTGTACCCACAAAACCAATACTCCAGACCCTGGCTATCTACGCAGAACCTTGGAAAGCACTAAAGAACCTCCTTGGTTGGCATACAATTATTGACTCTAAGAGGAAGAACCCTGATGCGAAATTCCAATTGCTGTACACGAGTTTGCACTCAAGCATACTAAAATTCATATAAGTGACAGAGCTCTACTAAGATAGTTTCACGATGGACATCATACTCGGAGTCAGACTAATCACATGAAAAGATTAAGAAGATGGAAAAAGAAAAATGTAGATGGTTGAAAAGCGAACGGTGTTTCCCATATCTGTCTGAAGGCCTCTGCCAAGATGATCCTAACCTAAATGACTGAGATACCGGTCCGACTAATATTAACACACTGGCATATACAAGGGAACCAGTGGTCAACAACTTAAATCTAGATCAACAAACTGGAAAATACAAGGGAACCAGCAGTTGACTACACATAACAATAACCATTTTTTTTTATTTTTTAACTTAACGGCATGAATAGATCTTTTTGATCCAAGCGCATGCTTCTTGTCAGCAGATTACACGATAGTTCCCACGGGTCCTGCATTCCACGCTTGCTTAGGCGACGGAAACAGGGAGAACACACCATATTGCTATCCAAGTGTTAATACTTATTCCGATTGGTCTAACTGGTCCGGTTTTTTTTTTTGGTAACTCAGTCACTCTAATTCACCCTAGCAGTGGTAACAACTTGAATCGTGTGCCCCACCAAATCACTTGAAATAAAAGAAAACTGAAAATAGAAAGTGAAAAGGACTCGACGAGATATGGCGAAACTATCATGTTATTTATAACACCTGAGCTCTGTGCTTTTATGAATAGACTCTATAGATGTTTCCATCTAGTCAGATTGGTTCCTCAACTCCTACAACCAAAATGCTTCCATCCACTTAGATTGGTTAGTGTCATCCTAAATACGCATAAATTTCTAGGCTCTGGAGTTTATTTATTCATACTGCAACTAAAAAGTTTCTCCCATACCCCCAAACTTAAATCTAACATTGTCCTCAATGTTCTAAAGATGAAATTAAAAGCATGAACAAGGAGAAACTGTTACCATTTGAAGCAAAAAGATAAGGAAAGATATTACCGTGTTGCATGAGATTGGGTTACCTCCCAAGAAGTGCTAAGTTTAAAGTCTTCAGCCAGACATCGGAAAGGATTAGTCTACTCGAACCATAAAGTAACAGTCGAAATAACTGTGGGTCTTCAAAACGAAATAGAGCTGACCAAAGGAAACTACAATAACCCAAGAAAGTGAACAAGGATAACATGCCCTTATCTAGTTTCCTGATTAAGATATTTATATCTAATTGTGGTTCAGGTTCAGGTTCTATGAAAGGGTCTAAATAAAATATTTTCCTCGGATGCATTTCCTCATAGGTTGGATCCAAATTATTAGGTCCTAGAGTCTGGAAAAACTCAAATAAGAACTTAGAATCACAAAATAATAATAACCTAAAT